>NW_007260347.1:338563-364957 GCF_000164805.1 Carlito syrichta
CCGGACCCCCGGAGCGCCATGTGCGCGAGTCCAGGGCCTGTGCTTCAGCCCCGCGCGCCTACGGGGGCTCCCCGTCTGCCTCGAGGCACTTGTCCCAGTCACTTGTCACTGTCGCCGGCCAGCGCGACTTCCTGGCGAGTTTGTGGAAGCACCGGCGGCTCCCTGTGCCTGGAAGGTTCTTCCCATGCTCGTCACAGAGTTGACCTCTTCAGGTCTTAACCGAGATGTCACATGCTCCGAGAGGCCTCTGTGTCCACCCCACTGTCGTGGACACCTGCTGTCATCCCCAGAACATCACGCTGCCGTGGCCAGCATGGCACTTCTTGCCACCCGGAATCGCTCTGTTTCCGCAGTTAAGGGGAAGCTCCATGAGGACAGGATCTTGCCAGTTCGCTGCTATATACCCAGCACATACTAGGCGTCTGTCTAATAAATGTCTTTTGCACTGACAAATGAATGGAATCCCAGGAGTTCTGATGAGACTGGCCCAACTTTCCTTCCTTTTTTTGAAAAAAAAACTTTAAAAAATGATGTCTGTAGTTTTTTCTTCTTCTATAGAGACAGGGCCTTGCTGTGTTGTCCAGGCTAATCTTGAACTCCTGGCCTCAAGTGATCCTCCTGCCTCGGCTTTGAGAAGTGCCGGGATTACCGCCGTGAACCCGCCTGCTCCGGTTTTCCTTCTGCCTTCCTCATGCTCTCTTGGCGACTGTGCAGCTGGGGTAGGCTGCCAGCGGGGTGGGATCGTTTTTTCTCCTCAGAGCTGCCTGGAGCTGGAGCCAGAGGAAGCCTTGAGCTGTCCCTGCATCTGTGGGAGCCAGGGCTCCGGTTTTTCCTGTGCACTGTCCACCTCTGTAATTCGTGCCACTGTATTTCTTGTGGTGGTGGTTTTTTTTTCCCCTACAATCTCCACCAGAATGCAAGGGCTGAAAGGTAACGAGGGCCTTGTCCAACCCGCTCATGCCTTCTTTTCACATGTATCCAGTAATGGTGTAGCAGTCACTGGGAAGATGGCGGATGAACAAGACAGGTCAGCCCTGTGCTCAGAACTCACCTCTTTTCCAGGGGCAGACAAGCCAGCACACAGGATCATTGCTGCCAGAGCTGAGTGCTGAGAGGAAGTGAAGGAGGCTGCCTGGGGGAGGGGAATTGGATCAGAAGGCCAGGTCACCCCTGATGCCAGTGGCTGGTCCACAGTGGATATTTAGTTGATGTTTGTGGAATGGCTGCTGGCCAGAGGCACCAGGTTTATTTGTCTGATTGGAAGGTAGCATAGGGTAACTTGTCCTGAGTTACCCAATTGGCAGATGGTGCATTTGAACCCAGACTTGAGAGTTCACACTCCCAACCATCATGGTATCTGGCTTCTGGAAGTACTCCAGAACTGTTGCTGTCACTATGTCTCCCAGGTTATGTTAACCATGTAAAATGACTCTGAATGTACAAGGAACCAAGGGTTTTCCAGTTAAATGAAACAAAACAAGACAGACCCATGAGCACCTCACCTGGATCATTGTTCCCTGACAGTGTTTGAGTTTGGTGGTGTTCTCAGGCCTTCTCCCGGGGGAACTGTACTGGGAGAGGAGCTCAGGTGAATGTGGTGAGCTGTGGTGTCCAATGCGTTGTCAGAAGTTCCCAGCCCAGGAGGCTGGCTTAGCCCTCCTGTGCATCGGCACGTTTGCTCAGTCAGTCCAGGAATAGGCATTTACAGAGCAGCAGTAGCAGAAGCCAAGTCACATCAGCTGCACTCCCCATCCTTCCCCCATTCTCCCTCACCTCCCTCCCCAGTACTGAGTGTCTAGGGAAGGGGGCAGAGGAGAAGATCAGCCAGGACAGTGTAATGATGTAAGGTAATCAGAAGTGCTCCGGGAGCACCAAGAAGGTCACCTCCTGAGAGAGGTGTCATTTGAGCTGAGTATAAAGGTCAAATGAAAGCAGGCTAATAGAAGTGGGTGGGGAGTACTTCAGGCAGAGGAAATTGCATTCATAGAGGTGCAAATGCTGAGAGGACCTAGCTCCTTTGGGATGCCACTCTGTTCTGGATGACAGCGGCAGGGAACGTTTGTTGTGGTTGCAGGGCAAGGAAGGAGACAAGGCTGGCGAGGAGGCAGGAGGCAGATCTTTTGAGGCCCTCAGTGCACAGACCCAGCCAATGTTCATGTTAAAATTGTGCTTCCTCTCACAGGGTACTTCTTTGGATGACCTCTCTGAATCCCTCAGCCCCAGGGTAAACACTCTACTTCAATGTTATATTATGGAAAGAGGCACAACAAATTTTTGTTTAAATCTTTCACTTAAAGATGTGTGATGCTTGATCTGCCGCTTCACTCCCCAAAACCTGGGGTCATTCTTCGGTGGATGGGCTGACACTCATGTCTCCCTTGCCACCTGGAGAAAGTCTTCTTTAGAAGGAGTGATATGGCTGTTCAGCTGTTTTGTAAATACATAGTACTACCCAGAGACTGGTGGTTGTGTTTTGACAACTGGTTTCCTCACATCAACTTCTTTGATCACTCTGGCTCTGGCTTGGTCCAAGTCATGATGGCCAAAGTCACTGTTGTTTTTGCTGGGGAGGTGGTCCAAGAGGAATGGTAGCACATTTTTGGAGGCTCTTGGCTCTTGACTCTAGAAGGGCCTCTGAGTGTGTAGACCCTCTGGTGAAGTGGTTTGTTGGTTTGTTGGTTTGAAGCTGAGGGCTAAGACAATAAAATTAGAATAGAGACTTACTACTCTGGCTTACTGTATAGAGATAGTTATTTCAGGGTGAGAACTGGCACATTTAACTGGTTTCTTCCAGGTCACTCAGGGTGATGACTCTGATTTCTGGTGGTTCACCTAAATGAATCAAACTTCTAAGCTAACTTTGCTCAAGAAGATTGCAACTAAAATGCCTGTTATTGAGAGGGGAAAAAATCATCTTTTAAATGCAGCCTAAGATGATGGGATGGGATTATATGTTGTCAGATTGATTTTTGTTTTTTTGAGTTGAAGTCTCACTCTGTTGCCCAGGCTGGATGGCAGTGGCACAATCACGGCTCACTGCAGCCTCTACCTTCTGGGCTCAAGTGATCCTTCTGTTTCAGTCTCCAAAGTAGTCGGAAGTACAGGAATATGCTACAACACCCAGCTAATTTTTTTGTTTTTGTAGAGATGTGGTCTTGCTGGCTCAAACTTCTAGGCTGAAGCAATTCTCTTGCCTCAACCTCCCAAAGTGCTGAGATTGCAGGCATGAGCCACCATGCCTGGACAGATTATTTTTAATCTTGGGAATTGTGTGTTGTATGTTAAATTTAAGGATATTACAGAAGAACAAGGGAACACAAATTTATATAATCTTGTTCAGTTTTTAAAAAGTACTGTGGTGCATTGTGTTAAATATCACAAGGAGAAAATCTGATGGCTTCTTGAAAGAAGCATGACGCAGTAGGATCTGCCTAGATTTAAGGTTGACTTCCATAAGATATTTTTAAGAAGTTTAGCATTACTAGAAGCTCTTTCAGACTAGAAGATTTTTCTGAGAAAGTGAAGAGTTTTGGAAACCTATGAAATGTGTGTGTGGGTTTTCAGGGTCACTCTCGGTTCTTCCATGGCCTAAACCTTTCCTTTTGTCTCCACACACCTAATTGTCCTGCTCAAAAAGAACTTTCTGAATGAGTCACTTTCAGTATATTATATATCTCTTCTTTTCTTTCTTTTCTCCCTCCCTTTCCATCAGATTCCATCTGTGGTAAATAGTATGGCGTGTCTTTTTTTGGTCATTGTCTAAGACTCTTTCTCCTTTGTATACTAGCACACCCCCCTTGCAGGCAATGAAACGGTCATATGAGAATGGTCTGTTGACCATCCTCACTAGGTTAAGATTTAAACTCACTGGTGGTCCCATTTACCTTTGCTTTATTCTGAGACTAAACCAGTGTCCTTCAAGAAGTCTTAGATAGCCCTGTCATCCATCAGTAGGGTTAACAGTTTGGAGAGCATCGAAGGATTAGGGTAGTTGGCTATCATTTTTGGGAAAAAATAGGAACTTGGGCACTATAAATGATAGTTTAGGGACACTGTCTTATTTATTTGTTATTTTTATTAGAGTTGGGGTCTTGCTGTATTTCCCAGGCTGGAGTGCAGTGACACGATCAGAGCTCATTGTAATCTTGGGTTCAGGGAATCCTCCTAGCTCAGTCTCACCTTCCCGAGTAGCTAGGGCTGTGATCTGCCAGCACATCAAGCTAATTTTTAAAAAATATTTTGTAGAGGTGAATTCTCACTATGTTGTGCAGAGTGGTCTTGAACTATTGGCTTCACACAGTACTCTCACTTCCACCTCCCAAAGTGGATACTATCTTTTGTATAAGGAAAGCAGGATTGGAATCATTAGTTCAGTCCCTCAAGTTGATGTGTAATTTAAGATTGTTTAGGAAGTTAAAAAATCTAAAACTCTGTGGATATAGTCCATTCAGTGCAGTAGTTATCTTTCAGATGCGAAGTACAACATTAATTCTTTAGCTTGAGTATAGCACTGATTTCCTTAACATTTCATGATCACATAGAGCAGACTGTGTTTTACAGCACAACAAAATGTCAGCAGTGTGCTTAAGATTCTTTATGGTAGTAGTTTAAATCCATCCTGAATAGATTATCTTCATTTATTTAATTATTAACCAGCTTGCCCATCAAAAGCAAGTGGCCTTCAAGTCACTAAACTTGAGTCAAACTGAATTCTTGCAGATAGTGCTATTTACATGCTGTGTACATTGGGTAGTGAATCTATTATGCTTCCAGTTACCTGATAGCTTTTCATCCAAGTGTGGATTTATTGAAATAATTAGTCTGAATTGATGCTTATTAAAGAGTTGAATGCTTAAATATTACCACTATTGTTTATTTGTTAGAATTATATAGCATCTTTTCTTCAAATGCCAAAGGCAAAATACTGAGAACTTTGACCTTGCATTATTATCACTAAGTGGTTGAAAATTAGGGAAGTAAATTATATTGGTTATCACTCAAATATTACCCTTAGGCTTGATTTTTAGAACTGAAACTTGAATTTTTACATAAGGAGTTATCTCCAAGATTGCCTCATATGTCCTCCAATTTGTGGAAAAATTTGCCATCTTAAGGATGACCATGATTTGGGACAAATGAGCACAGCTTTCAGTAAGATGACAGGGAAGATGAACAGAGAGTGCTGAGTTCCATTAGTCAAGACAAGGTTGCCATAGAGTGTCTTTAATACAATTAAATAAAAAGCTTTCTACACAGTTATTTTGCACTGGGGATTGTGTTACAAACAAAGTTGCATTGTGGCTTCCATACAGGCTTCCTCGTGTTTCTGTCATTTTAGGCCCTTTTCAGCTGCTATCAGCATAGTACATCCAGGATTGCTTTGGCCCGTACTCAGCTGGCATGTACGTTCTTTGAAGTGTTTACCTGACAGAGTGGATGACTGGATTTACAAGAACAAGAGTTGCTTAAAGAGCTTTGTTATGCAAGCACAAGTCACAGAAACTGGCTTCCATGTAAAGATTGTTTTTGGAACATGTCACTGTGGTAAAGGAGTATCTCTAGAATGTCTCTTTTTCACAATGTTAAACGCATTGTTTTATTAGGGTTTTTTCCCCTTGCGTGGAGTTGGGTGAATGAAGCTGTTGAGAAGATAGCAGCATCCCATGAGAAAACCTTGAAATGCTTTCTTTTAGTAACATTTAGCTTGTGCTTGAAAACAATGGCATGTATCCCTGGACCGTTTACCTAGATCTGAATTACTTGTGATGTGTCTTAGAACCTTTAGAATTTCATGTTCCTTGGGTAGTCTTTCAAGGTGGAAGCGTGCTTAGAGAATGAAGGGAAATCCTAGAGAGCTGGGAGCGTGGGTCATATTTGTAACGGGTGAAGTGGTGTCCTCGCCCATCCCTCACTGGGTTGAGTGTCGAGTTAAAAGCAGTGGCTGACATGCCTTTTGCCATATGAGGGTAAAGAGAAGATAAGGGAAGAAGCAGCATTTCTGGAAGATAGGCCACAGAGTCTAGGAACTGTGGAAGGCAGGCGCTGTATGCTCTTTATCTTACTATTTAATCTTTGTAACAACAGTCCTAAATGACTTACTCAGTGGCTGGGTACATTGCCCCTGATGAGTTTACAATAGTAAATGGTGATGCAGAGATCGAACCCAGGTTTGTTTGGCACCAAAACCCTTGTACTTTCCCTTATACCTCTATCAGCCCTTTAGTATTAACCCATAAGGGTGTTCATTCTTGAGAGGGAGGCAGAGAATTTATAACCATTAAGGAAGAATTAAGAGCCATCAAGATTTTGTAAGAACATCAATTCATTGAGTTATTCTTTGCAAATTTTTATTTTTTATGCAGAAAAACAATTTATTCCATTTTAAGCACTTACACAGTTAGTCATGGAGAGTAACAGGCCTGCTAGTGAAACAGGTTACCCAAAATGGAGATGGCATCAAACTAGTGGTCAAAAACTAACTCCTAAAAAAAAAAAAAAGCAACTCTTACCAAGGATTAAATTAATTTAAAAAACAAATAGAAGTTATCGATTCACTCTTCTCAACTTGACAGGCTACCTATGATATAACTGTCAGGTAAAAATATACACCTTTACAACTTGGTGGTCCCAAGTTAAAAAAAAAACATATTTCACAGAAAGGAAAGAAACAATATGAAAACAGCTCAAGAAATACACTAACGAGCAAAAATACATGGGGAAAAAGGAATGTGCAGTTTTGACTTAACTGAGGAAACCAAGAAGAAACTGGTCTACATATGAAAATGTGCATCCTGGAACATCAGGTGTGAGATTTTAGAGTAGGAATCTATACGACTTGAATCTTCCCTATTTCCTGAATAAAAATGACATCTTGCAGTATTTATTTGTACTTCATGGCTCAGAGACCTACTTCATTTGGCTCTATTCCTTACTCACTGTAGCCTTTACTTAAATGAGTCTAAAAAACATGGAGATACAGCATAAGAAGAAAAATAATCCACATAATATTCCCCTTTTTGTAGCTATTTTAGACCTGATTTGTTACTATAAAATTCCTGAAGAAAATTTAAATGTAAGTCTGTGGCATTGCTGAATCAAGTCCCCCAGTTAATATTTAGAAAATACCCACTGTTGGGTTAATAGCATTGTTGGTGGACCCTATATGGCGAAATAGCTGAACAAAGTCTGTGAGTCTCAAAATCAATGTTAAATCAATCTCAGTGTAGAAAAGAAAAAAAGAGTCTAGAATCACAAGAATTACAGACATATCTAGAACTCTTGTCCTTCTGGATACATGCTTCCTTCAGGGTCATCATTATAAATGTTCTCTGCCATTTGCCACACTTACGTGCTGTTGTCTTCTGATAAAGAACAAATCAACCAAGGTTCTTGGGATTCCAGGAGAAATCAGATATCTTGGCAATGTGGCCACCATGAATAAACAACTCTGGTGGCCCATCCTCTGCATCTTCTGGGGATTGTTCTTCTCCAATTTTACTTAAATCCCAGACATTCAGTCTGCGATCAGTACCACTGGAAGCCAAAATAGTCTCATTGTGAGGTGACCACTGAACCTGGAATATTTCATCCTTATGTGATTCAAAGGAATGCAACTTAAGTTTCAGATTTCTCAGATCCCACAAGGCAACAGTCTTGTCATCTGATTCTGTGGAAAGAGTGAACTCACTATAAGGATTGAAAGAGAGGCAGTTCACTTCTGCAGTGAGCATCAACTGAGTGGCTTGGTTTGGAAGTATTGTTTGAATGAGTATCCCAAATCATAAGCTTCTGATCATCAGCAACTGACCCAAACAGAGATTCATGGAGCAGATGCCAGGAAACATCTTCTACAACTGCTGTATGTCCTGTAAAGATGGTCTTCGCATCCACTACTTTTCCTTCCTTTGGAACGGCACTGATGTCCCATAGGCAGATGGTTTGGTCATCTGAAGCACTAAGTAAGTGCCCACTGAGATTTGGGTTACAAGAAAGCCCATAGCCTTCCTTCTGATGTCCACGAGGATGGAAGTCTGGGTTGCACTCTCCAGAGGGGTCGGGTTTAGAAGGATGTTTTGTATAGTCAAAAACAAGAACATTGCTGGATGGAGTCTTTGCTGCAATGATTCAAGGGTTCTGGGGCATATAATGGGCCCTGTTCTTCATGATTGATCTTGATTTCTGTTTCAATTTTTCCACTAACTGAACCAAGACCTCCAAATTCTCCTTTTTCACTGTCTTAGTGTGATGCATCAAACTGAGCATCATCATTAGGGAGTTGCACACTGGCTATCACAAGATGGTTTTGTTCATCCGACGTGTGTGTCCCTAGGACAAGTGGATGAATGCTGAAATCTTTCCATCTGGTTAAGTCTGGAAGTCACTGTGCAGTTAGGCTGGGCCACTCCAGGCCATGGGTCAACACCAAATCACAAAGAAAAGAGATGTTCTTTTTCCATATTTTGTATTCCTCGTTGATCATGTGTTCTTCCACTGCATCGTCAAAGGCTGCTTCCTTGTCGCCCATGATGGGTAGGCGAGTCGGGGGAATCCTGGGGCTGAGTGTTACAAGAGAGGCGGGGAGGCTGTGGCGCTCGCTCTGGGCGTGTGTCCTCTATTTCTGCGAATTTTTTTTTTTTTTTTTGAGTTGGAGTCTCACTCTGTAGCCCAGACTGGAGTGCAGTGGTTGCTTCCGGCCACCGCAGCTTCAACCCGCTGGGCTCCAGCGATCCTTCCGCCTCAGCTTTCCAAGTAGCCGGAATTACAGGCATGCGCTACCACACCCGGCTGATTTTTTGATTTATCGTAGAGATGAGGTCTCGCTGCCCAGGTGGGTCTCGAACCCGCGGGCTCAGGCAATCCACTCACCTCAGCCTCCCAAAGGCGCAGGATTACAGGCTGAGCCACCGAACCCGGCTTCTGCAAATTTTTAGGAGGGATTTCTTGCCATACTTTTTTAAAAAAAGTTCAGATTGGTGACGCCAAAGCATGCTTTGATTTGCTTTGTGAATATTCACTTTTATACCAAATTTTGATGGTGTTTCATGATTCTGCATATTTAGAAAAAATTAACTTGTGAGGGATTTGTGATTCTGCTCTCCAGTCTTCAGAAGACAGGGCGAAGCTTGTGTGTGATAGAGATTTCATAGGCTTGCAGATTTGTAGAGTGGGAATGAGAGAAATTGTAAAGGTGCTTATTAAGATAGGAATGTCTAATATAAATGACCTTTGTAGGGTGCTACCATAAACTTTATAAATGGAGCCACAGAGCCTTCGGTGCTTCATTCTCCTGACAGACCACTGCCTTGGGCAGAGAAACAAATAAAAGGTGAGTTAATATAACTAGAGACTTCTCTCAAATGTTGAAAAAGGTAAACTTATGGTGATTAAAAAGTGCTGTAATGATGACATCTTAGGCATATGAATTGGATTAGAAGGGACTTAGAGACATGCATGGATATCTTATACAGATGCTTTTCGACTTATAGTGGGGTTATGTCCTGATAAACCCATTGTAAGTTGGAAATATCCTAATTGGAAAAGGCATTTAATGCACCTTAACCAAATATTATAGCCTAACCTGCTAGACATGCTCAGAACACTTAGATTGGCCTATAGTTGGGCAAAGTCATCTAATACAAGCCTGTTATATAATAAAATATCGAATATCTCATGTACCGCATATTGCTAACCTGAAAAAAGATTAAAAAAGTCAAAGTATGTTAACATTGTGATGGTTTCACACCTTTGTAAGGTCGAGAAATCATTAAGTCAAACCATTGTAAGTCGAGGTTGTCTGTACCTAATAAATAGATAATTGTCCAAATTGTAGATATTTGGGGTTTCTCCCTTTTGCACATGAATGGGCGCATTGAATGGTACTCTGACTCAGGTTTGGTTCAGGCACCGCCTACTGAAAACTTTCTGTGGGCCACGCATTGGGTTGAGTTGGGGACTGGGGAGGAAGCCCTGACCCTTACGAGTTTCTGGCCTCTAAGTGTTACAAGGGATGAAGAAAATGGGGACTGGATATGAATGTTTTGTCTTCATTGGGAGCTTAGAAAAAAGCTGTGTTAATTCTGCTTTGGGCTTTGAATGTCACCGGGAAGGTAGTGTTTGAGATATGTGACTTGGTGAACTTACACAGGTGCTTGGCATTTTTCTAAGTGCTCATTTATTTAATCTTTTTTTTTTTTGAGTTGGTGTCTCACTCCGTCGCCCAGACTGGAGTGCAGTGGCCGCTCCCGGCCACCGCAGCCTCGACCGGCTCATTATGATCATTTCGCCTCAGCCTTCCAAGTAGCTGCTACCACGCCCGGCTGATTTTTTTTATTTATTGTAGAGATGAGGTCTCACCAAGTTGCCCAGGCGGGTCTCGAACCCTCCGGCTCAGGTAATCCACTCACCTCAGCCTCCCAAAGCTCTGGGATTACAGGTTGAGCCACCGAGCCCGGCTCATTTATTTAATTCTTACTGTAAGGTAAGAAGTGGGTACAGTTAAGATCCTCAAGTTATTAACCCATATTATGGACTTGAGTTGGGGTAGAGCTGGAGTTGAACCAAGATCTGTCTGACTGCAGAGCCCATGTTTTTAATCATTATGCCAGCTCTATTTCTTCCCTTAGAAGATAAGTGGGGGTGTGACTGCCCTTGGCTTTTTTTTTTTTTTGAGTTGGAGTCTCACTCGGTTGCCCAGACTGGAGTGCAGTGGCCGGAAGCCTGGACTGCAGCCTGGACCTGCTGGGCTCCGGCGATCCTTTCGCCTCAGCCTTCCGAGTAGCCGGAATTACAGGCATGCGCTACCACGCCCAGCTGTTTTTTTGATTTATTGTAGAGATGAGGTCGCGCTGCCCAGGTGGGTCTCGAACCCGCGGGCTCAGGCAATCCGCTCACTTCAGCCTCCCAAAGGCGCGGGATTACAGGCTGAGCCACCAAGCCCGGCTGGCTTTTTTATTTATGTTGTTAGGAAGATGAAAGGAGGACTGAAAATAGGACAGTGGTAATAGAGTACTGGAAGAGTACTGGGATAGGAAAAGAAAGGAAAGGTGCTTCATTGTGCTCACAGTCTAGTAGTAATTGTCTCCTTGGCACCTCTTAAGTAAAGTGTGTTGCTGAGGAACATTAGAATGACTGTGACTGACTGTTATTAACAAAGAAATCTTTCTATGAATTCTGGGTTTTTCCCTAAGAACTTATGTCCTGACTTGATCACTTCTCATTGCGAGTCACTTATTTATTAGTGTTGAAAGTCATATGCCAATACTATCAACTCGCCCTTTCCCTCTGAGTCTTTTATTTCCTCAGTACCCGTCATTCAAACTATGCGTTTCTGGGTCAGTTGCACCTTGCAGCATTTCCAATATAGTAAAAAGGAAGGAATGGAATGGTATCTACTTGAGAAGTCAATGTTACGGTCATCTCCATTTTAGATATGAGGGAACCTAGTTCCAGGACTTGGCAGAAGATGAATTTATACCTGGTCTTCCTGCCTCCAAGACCTGTGTACTTTGCATCACAAAGGGAGCGTTGGGTTCCTACCCTTTCTGTCACCTTGAGATGCTTAGTTCACCTCAATTTTGTTTTCCTCCCCTGGTGTGTGAGGAGGCTTGAGCTTAGTACCTTTTCGTGTTCCTTCCCACTCTAAGCTTGACAACTTGAACTAAAGTTTATTTTCACTGAAGAAGAAAGATGGAAAACCCCTTGAGGGCAGAATCCAAGACTTGTATTTCCCACAGTACCTATCTATACTTTGTATTCCTGGGCACCTGAATATTTAATTAATGGATCTTCTTGTTCCTGTTTAAAGGCTCATACTTACTTCTAACCTTTTCTGAATATTCTGATCCATGACTTCTAATTGTACAGATTGTTGATGCACCATGTTTTTTTCTCCATTGCTTCATTTTACTCGTTACTTGGCCCTTCCTGCTAGAGTGTACGCTCCTTTGGGTTTTGTTTTAGTATATCCCAGTAGTGACTAATGAACTATAGTTTCTTTTTTATTGTTGCTTTCTTCTCCTAGTACCCAAAAGAAGGTATACAGTCCCGAACTTGGTCATCCTTTCAGTGTTTGTTATGATCATTTGAAATAGAAGCACACACATGAATAAAAAGAGGAATTTGCTGAAAAACCAAAGGTTTGTCCTTGTGGAGGCTTATTTGAATTCTCATTCTGTTGGCTGAATTGATTTGTTGGCATATAAATGTATCCTGATGGACTCCTCTGAAAATCTAAATTCTTGCTTTTGACCTTTGTAAAGTCAGGCTCTGCTTTACTAATTGAATGAAGGAAAGCCATGGCTCACTCCTGAGAGAATCGGCAGATGAGCTCATTCCATACTTTTCATGTAATTGAGGGGCAGGGTGATTCCATTTTACTAAGAGCGCCTCGCTCACCTCTCACCTCACTCAGAGAAAGATGGAGGTAGAAGAAACATGAGCGGTCATCTAGCGGCTCCAGAGAAAACTTGGCCAGCTCACTTGGGTCTTCCTATTTTATTATTTTAAACGGGATACTTTTGTTGCCCTTCTCTTTCAAAACTCGATTGTTTTTCTTTACATACCTGGCACTGAGTACAATGGTTGGTAATCAGTCATCTTTGGTGAACATCTAATATTGTCTCTTCCACCTTTAAAAAAGAAGATCTGCTGTCTCAGACCTGTTTGCCCTCTAGCTGCTCCATTCACTTTCCTTCTTATAGCAAGCTTCTGGAAAGAATAGTGTCTTGTGCCTTTTTTTTCTTTTCATTAATTCACTCCTAGAGTCATTGTCCAGGAGCTCAGTTATTGCTTCATCACTGCATCTCTTGCATTTTTATTCTTTACCATATGTGTATGCTGCAGCATTTATACCTGTTGTCATCTTGCTCGTTGCCATTGTGCCCTTGACCTTCCTAATTGCTTTCTGGTTTTCTTCTGCCTTGTGGTCAATTTTGCCCTTCCCTCATACAATCCTGCAATTGATGATTCTCAAAATTATAGACTCTCCTTCTCCTCCTCTTCTCTCTCTTCTCCTTTCTTTTTCTCTCTCACATTTCCTCTCTCCCATCTTTCCTTTTCCCTCTTGGGAATCCCATGTACCAGTACCCTTTCGCTTCTAATGTCACTTGAATGTGGCCCCAGGCCTGACCCATGTTCATCCATCAGGCCACAGGCACTTTAAATTAAGCATGTCCCAAACAGAATTCCTCACTTCCTTTTTTCCCTCCATACCTCTTCTTTCTACTATCCACATTCCTGCTGTTGCCAACTCAGAAAGCCCATGACTCAGATCTGTCCCTCCTTCCCTGTTGTCTTTGGAGTGGCCTCACTTTTCCCCTGATGATGTAAATAGCCTCTTAACTGGTCTTCCTATCTGAGTCCTCTCTTTCTCTCCACCCTGATGGAACTTCCAAATAGCAAATCTGAGCATATCTGTTGCTTGCTTAAAATCATTAAATGTCTTCCCATTGCCAGAATCATAAAGTTTAAATTCTTTAACAAAATGTGGAAAATCATTTATATCTGTGTTCTCCCCCACCCCCAACTCTCCAGCATGTCTTCATGTTTGTGCTCTGCTGTAGCCTTTTAGTTCTCCTGGCCAAGCGGCGTTGGTATATGCTGTTTCCACCACAGAAAATTAGCTTATTTCTTCTCGGCACAGGCTTCACATCTTCAAGTTGACTTTCCTGACACTCTTCACTCACACGGTGCCTATTCCTCGGCAGCAAGCTCTTTGTTGTCTCTTCTTGAATCCCAGGGCCTAGTACAGTACATGGTGCAAGGCAGGTTCTCAGGGAGCCCATGGTCTCTGGGTCAAAGGCATAGGGGTTGGGACAGGCTGGTGTTTAGGGAAAGCCGAGCAAGGAGAAGGGAAAGGGAGGAAGACTTGTAGTGGTGGAGTCCTGAAGCCTACCAGCAGGGCCTGTTGTGTGTAGTTGGTTGATGCGCACACAGTGCGTTTTGCTCAGAAAATGTTTGAAGATTTTCTAGCAAATGCTGGTTACTTTTCTCTTTTTTTTTTTTTTTTGAGTTAGTGTCTCACTCTGTCGCCCAGGCTGGAGTGCAGTGGCCGCTCCTGGCCACCGCAGCCTCGACTTGCTGTGCTCCGGCGATCCTGCTTTCATCCGAGTTTTCCTATAGCTCAAAATACACTTGGCTTCAACTGCTTTCCAGACTCTACAGCTTGCCTTGGTGTTAAGCTCCCACCACTCCCTCCCCTCCTGTTTTGACATGACACTTCATATATTACCTTTGAAACAGTGTTTAATACAGTGAGAGCTCATATACTGTCCAGCAGTTAAGAGTGTAAACTTTGGGGCCAGACTGCTTAGGTGTGGATCCTAGGTCTGCCACCTGAAAGTCATGTGACCTTTAGAAACGTGTTTAACCTGTCTGTGCCTCAGATTCTTCACTATGGGGTATGTTAGGAAGATAAAATTAGTTAACATGTGTATAGTGCTTAGAATGGATCTGGCACCGTTAAATGTTAGAGCATCACATCTGATACATTTTTTTAAAACATAAATTATTATAGTGTCAGTCCCAGAGACTGATTCATAAGTTCTGGATGGGCCCCAGAATAGGTCTATAAGTGCATTTACTCTCTTCTCAGTGTTCTGGGTGAGAGCAACAGTACACTGTTTATCTCTCTGCTTTGAGAGCCTAGAATGGTTGTTGGACCATTCTGTTCATCAATTGAGTGCCTGTAGCGTGCCCAGCATCATTCTGGATACTTGAGAGGCTGAGGTGAAAAAACCTGAGAAAACCTTTGCCTTTATGGAGGTCATCTTCTAATAGGGAAGATGTATATGCCTTAAATAAAAGCAGAAATGTATATGATGTAGTGTCAGGCAGTGGTAGGTGCTAAATTTAAAAAAAATAGAACAAAAATGATGCTAGTTAAAGGGATTTGGGAGTGGATTCTGTTTTGAGTAGGGTGATTGGGAAGGACCACCTGCCTGAGAAGGTAGTCGTTGAATTGAGACCTATATGACATGAGTGTGTGAACCATTCAGGTAGTTTGAGGAAGAGTGAGGATACGGACAGGGTGGCAGTTAGCGTGGTGTATTCACAGAGCAGCAAGGTTGTTGTGCCTGCCCTGGGATGATGGAGGGGCCCACTAGGCGATGAGCTCCAAGAGGAAGGCAGGAGCCTTGGTGGCACGTGGGCCCCAAGAGGGACTTTGAGTTTTGTCGAGAGATGGGAAGCCATAGAGGATTCTGAGCAGGAGTCTGTTTTGTTTTTTGAGTTGGGGTCCTACTCTGTTGCCCGGGAGTACAGTGGCATGATCATAACTCAGTGCAACCTTGACTTCCTAGGCTCAGGTGATCCTTCTGCTGCAGCCTATCCAATAAACGGGACTACAGGTGAGTGCCACCATGCCTGGCTAATTTAAAAAAATTTTTGTAGGCCGGTACAGTGGCTCAAACCTGTAATCCCAGCACTTTGGGAAGCCAAAGTGAGGGAATTGCCTGAGCCCACTGGTTTGAAAACAGCCTGGGCACCTTGGCAAGACCTCATCTCTATTATAAATCAAAAAATTAGCCGGGCATGGTAGCACTCGCCTGTAGTTCCAGCTACTTGGAAGGCTGAGGTGGAAGGATCGCCTGAGCCCAGCAGGTCGATGCAGGAGTGGTTGTGAGTATGCATGCCACTGCACTCCAGCCTGGGTGTACGGAGTGAGATTCCAACTTAAAAAAAAATTTTTTTTTTTTTTGGTATATATAGTCTAGCAATGCTGCCCAGGCTGGTCTCAAACTCCTGGGCTCAAGCAATTTTCCTGCCTTGGCCTCCCAAAGTGCTGGAACAACAGGCCTGAGCCACCATGCCTGACCAGCAGGAGTCTATTTTTAAAAGATGATGGCTGGGGAGAGAAGGCTATCGGAGATGTGTGGGTGGTAGTATGTGTGGAAGCTATAAGACTGCTATAATAATCCAGACCTAGAGTACCAGAGAGACTCCAGTGTGGACTAGGGTGGTGGTAATGGAAGGAATGTGGTGAGATGTGCTCAGATTCTGAATCTATTTTGAAGATAGAACTGACTGAACTTGCTGATGGCTTAAATGTGGAGGAAGAGAGAAAACTAAGGTAACTCTTATTGGTCCAAGCAGTTGGGTGATTGGTGGTTTCTTTTATCAAAGTGAGAAACAGCGAATTTGTGGGAGGAATGTAGGACTCAGGATAAACTTGAGATGGTCAATACACTTGCAAAGAAAGATGTTAACTAGGCAATTTAGTCTAGGGCCCAGTGGCTAGGGTCAGGCTGCACATATAAATTTGTCAATCATCGGCTTATTGTTGGAACATAGTGTGGTAAGAAATAATTTCTTCCAACTGGAGAGATGAGGTAAGCCTTTCCAAAAGAGAAGGAATTTGAGCAAAACTTTGAAGAATGAGTATAATTTCCAAAGGTAGAGAGAAAGGGGAAAATAGAAGATACTTTTCATCCAAGTCTTACAACTCTTTTCCCTGATCTCTTGTTGAATTTGTTTAAGGAACTGCTGGCCTGGTTGATAATCTCTTTTCCCTAAGACAGTCACTTACGTTCTCTATTGAAAAGAAAACCAGACCCAGATCATACACTAACTAATAAACCACATTCTGCTGTTCTCATTGTTCACAAATTGAAGTTTTAGTTGGACTGACAAGGTGCTGAATGTTAAATGTGTTCTGCTTTACTCTTCTGTGTATCTGGTATGAATTGGGATGTGTTGATTTTGGTATGGAGGCTTTTCATGTAATGCCTGTCGTTTTTACTAAAGGTGAAATACTTGGGGAAGTTTTTACTTCTGTTGATGCTGACTTTTTGCACTTGAGTTGACCTGTTAATTTATAACTTAGACAAAGTTAAAACAACAACTACAATGATGAGAAATTGGGACCCCATGCTATTTTATTGTCCATACTCTTCTCTTGGGCATGTTATCTGCCGTGACTCATCCCACTTTGTGTAAAAAATGAATCGTGTTTGGTCATTCTCCTATTTAGGTAGATTTTTATTTGGAGTCGAATATAGCATTTTGTTTACTTTTGTGATAATTGTAATACAAATTTTGATCCTTGAAATAGAGAAAAGTTACTAGATGTTTGTTATTCAATGGGATAAATATTACATTAAAAAAATTTAGTTTATTAAATCCTAAGATCCTTTTAGTACTGATTTATAAAATTCATTTGAATAATCTTCAGCTGTGTACTATAATCTTAGTGCTGGATGTAGGTAGGATTATGAAGCGTCAGCTCTTACATAATGCATTTAGCCATTTTTCTATTTAGGAAAAAAATCTAGTACTTTAAAGAAAAGTAGTCACAGTATTTATCTTTAGATGGGTGAAGATTTGTGGTTTTTGAAGTTAATATAATAACTTTAGTCAGTATTGTAGCTGTGGATCTTTGTTTTAAATAAACGAGACCACTACTGTTCTAAACATGTTTTAAGTGATAACCTAACTTTTTATAAATTATACAAGAATGACTATCAATGTAGGTTTATTGGTTTTTAACAACTCTATAAGTCTGGATGAGAGGAAAATTCTTTCATAAGAATATTGTTTGGATCTCACATAAACTACAGGTAGCTTTTTTTATGGGGAAAAAATTTAAATATAGAAATATAATAAATACCCAAATACAGAGTACCTAAATGTTAATAATTTGTTAGACTTGTTTTAAATTGTTCTTTAATAAGTAACACTTTACTAATAATTTACAAACATGTCTGCATTCCATATCTGCCCATTCATGCTCTTTCTTCCTTTTTTTTTTTTTTTTACTCCCCCGAGGAATTTAATGTGAACTATTTCCATTTTTTCCTAGATCACTTACTGTAATATCATGGTGTGTGTATGACTTAAACATGTTTTTGAGACCCATCAATTGTTGGAACACAGACCTAGTTTGTTCTTTTGAACTGTTGTATAGTATTCCTTCATAAAAATTTAGCATGATTATTATAAGTTCTTTATATATTCTATATATACATATATTCTGAGTTCTTTATGTATTCTGAATTCTGATCGCTTATCTACTATATAAATTGCAAATATCTTAGTTTCTTAAGTGATTCCTTACTGTCTAACTTAATGTTTTTTTCAAGTAGCTTTCCTGAGTTTGATCTTAGGACTTCTTACTCAACAGTAGAGTGCTTTGTGGTCTAGTAGTCCCACCCATGGAGGTGGGCAGGCCGAGTTTTATTTCTTTCTGCTTTGAAGGAGCTAGGAAGCTAGTGAGCTGAGCAGGTAGCTTCTAGGCTGGGATAGTTTATTTCAATCAAGCTGGCTTCTGGTATGCCTCTGATAGCATCATCAGTGAGAGTTCTTGGTGTTGATTTCTTTTGCTGTAATAACGGGTGTGATGTTTCTCAGTAGCTGGCTTCCTCCCCAGGATATCAGGGGGGATACTTCATTAATTTAGAACACTTTGCATTCTAAGATGTCTTCAGGAAGGTTATGTATCTATGTGTAGGGTTCTTTATGTGTGGTTATTTCAAAACAACAGCAATTAGGCCTTCTGAAATAATAGAATACAATTTCTGCCATTTAAAAGATATTGGTTGTAAAGTTTTATTTTGTTTCCAAAGCATTGATTGAATGTGTAAGCTAACAATTCAATCAAGAAAGTAGATTAAAAAAAAAACAAAAAACTTCTCCAGTGTCCTTATTCTTGAGTTTGTGTTTATTTAAGAGCTCATCCTCTTTGTATATCTGTTAGTATATCTTTCATTTTTTAGGGAGGGAGCAACTTAAAATTATCATAAAATAATTATGATGAAAGCATTATTGACACAAGTGAACATTTTAATATCTTCAGCCTGTATATCTACAGCACAAACTTATAGTGTCTTCATATCCAGGTTTTGAAGTAGGCATCTGTTTACAGGAAAGACAGCAGAATCAGAGGGCAGTTAGTTACCTCTGAGGATAGACACCCCCCCCAGGGGTGGGGGGTGGGGTGGGGGGAAAGCCAGTAGGAAAGAAACAAACAAAACAGATCCTATGCAGAAGATGAAAAGGATGATAATGTGGAGAGGCAGTAGCAGTAGTCTCTGGGTTCGTTCTCCCAGAGCCTGGATGTACATTCAGGGGATGCATGTAAAAAGAATGCGGCCATTGTGCCAAGTAGATAGGAGCATGGCATGACCGTTGTTCATTCAGCAAATACACTAAGCATCTGTTCTGTGCCTGGAAGTGCTCTAGGTACTTAGTGATCGGTAGTGAACCAGAGGGACAAAAACGTCTGTGTTTGGAGTTTCCATTCTAGAAGGGGAAGATTTATATAAACAAGAAAAGAAATAATGTGGGGATTGGTGCATTGCAGATGAGTAGGAAAAGCAGAGAGCAGTAGGATACCTTTTAATGAAAATAGACTGTGAAAGGGTAAGATTTAATGATATCCATAAGATACCCAACAGATTTTACTTTAGTGTGGCTACGTCTCTCCATTTTAATATGCTTTTCCCACACAGGGAATCTATTGTATTGAAACCTCAAGCACAATTTTACTGTCTTAACAAAATCCATCAGAAGTCGTAGGTTTCTGGAGACAGATTATTACCTTCCTAGAAGGTAATCTTTTTAGAGTTGAAGTGAAATATGGTAACTTGTTTTTTGGAGGGACTATGAAAAGGAGAGATGTTGTACCTAAATTGTGTTTGCAAGAATATAAAATAATACATCTCTTTTTATGCAGAGTGAAAACAACTGTTGTGAAGCTAATAACTTTAAACTTATATCTGGAAAGCTGAGACCTGATAGAGTATATATCAGATTGGTATATAACTTATTTGGTAGCACATGTAGTTTGAGTTTCAAAGTATTGTAACTACATCAGGAGATGTATTGTACAGGAGTAATATATATTTGTGACATCAGAATTTCATGAACTCTAGAAAAGAAAGAGAAGCAGCTCTTTGCAAAACAAAGCATCTTTATTCATATGTATACACACGTGTATTTCTAAAATCTCAATAACATTTAATACTGGAAGTGTCGAGGTGCTACCAAAAAAGTGAAATATATAAAGCACTAAATACTTTTACCCCCTCTTCTTTTTTAAGAAGTTAAACTCTGTATTTTAGAGCAATTTTAGGGCCACGACAACACTGAGCAGAAAGTATACACGGAGTTCCCATATACCTCTTGCCCCTAAACTCACATACCCTCCTACGCTTTTAAAAAAAACTTTTAGATAGGGTCTCTCTGTCATCCAGACTGGAGTGCAGTGGCACAATCACAGTCCACTGCAACCTCAAACTCCTGGTCTCAAGCCATCCTCCTTACCTCAGCTTCCTATGTAGCTGGGATTATAGGTGCATGCTACCACACCTGGCTAATTTTAACAAATTGTAGAGACAGGAACTTGCTGCCTGAGCTGGTCTCGAATTCCTGAACTCAAGCCATCCTCCTGCCTTGGCCTCCCAAAGTGCTGGGATTATAAGTGTGAGCCACAGTACCCGACCACTCCTCCACTATTAGCATCCTACACTAGAGTGGTACACTGGTTATAGCTGGTGGACCTACATTGACAAACACATCATTATCATCCATGGTCCATAGTCTGTCAACATTAGGGTTCACTCTTGGTGTTGTACATTCTGCGTTTGGACAAATGTATAATGGCACGTTTGCTCCATTACAGAGTTGTGCAGAATATTTCCACTGCCTTGAAAACTCTTCTGTGCTCTATCTATTCATCCCTCTCTTCTTCCAGCTCCTGACGTCTGTTGACATTTTTACCATCTCCATAGTTTTACCTTTCCCAGAATGTCATAATGTTGGAATGACACAGTAGCCAGCCTTTTCAGACTGGCTTCTTTCACTTACTAATATGCACTTAAGCTTCCTTCATATCTTTCCATATCTTGATAGCTCATTTTTTTTTTTTTTTTTTTAGCGCTGATTGATATTTCACTGTCTGAATGTACTACTTTTTATCTGTTTATCTACTGAAGGACATCTTGAATACTTTCAAATTTTGGCAACATTAGTGTGCAGGTTTTTGTGTGGATATATGTTTTTTTTTGGATATACGTTTTAAACTCCTTTGGATAAATATCAAGGAATGCGATTACTAGATTGTATTCTAGAAATATGTTTAGTTTTGTAAAAAATGACCAAACTGTCTTTTGAAGTGGCTGTACTATTTTGCATTCCCACCAGCAGTGCATATGAAAGAGTTCCTGTTGCTGCACATCCTCACCAGCATTTGACATTAGTAGGATTTTAAATTTTGGCCTTCCTAATAGATGTGTAGTAGTATCTCCTTGTTTTTTTCAATTTGCAGTTCCCTGATGGCATATGCTGTTGAACATTTTTTCATATTTGCTTTCTGTACACTTTTGGTGAGGTGTCTGTTCAGATCTTTTGCTTATTTTATTATTTATTTATTTATTTATTTTTGAGTTGGAGTCTCACTTTGTCATCCAGGCTGGAGTGCCATAGCATACTCACGGCCACCCCAGCGTCGACCCGCTGGGCTCCGGCGATCCTTCCACCTCAGCCTTCCAAGTAGCCGGAACTGCAGGTGTGCACTACTACACCCAGCTAATTTTTTATTTACTTTAGAGACGAGGGCTCGCTAAGTTGCCTGGGCTAGTCTCGAACCCTCAGGCTCAGGCAGCCCACTCGCCTCGGCTTCCCAAAGTACTGGGATTACAGGCTGAGCCACCGAGCCTGGCCCTTTTGCCCATTTTAAAATCGTGTTGTTTACTTTCTTAATGTTAAGTTTTAAAACAGTTCTTTGTATATTTTGGTTGACAGACTTTTATTACATGTTTTTTGCAAGTATTTCTCCGTGTTTGGCTTACTAGTATTTTAATCGTGTTAACAGTGTCTTTTGGAGAGCAGATGTTTTTGTTTTTAATGAACTCTAGCTTATCAATTCTTTCTTTCATGGGATGTGCTTTGTTGTTATATTTAAGATGTTATCCCCAAGTTCAAGGTCATCTAGATTCTTTTCTGCTATCATCTAGGAGTTTTATAGTTTGGTGTTTAAGTACATTTTATCTTTATTTTCTGGTAGACTCGAATTGCTGAGTTAAAAATGAAATTACACACAAAATATTTTATCTTACCGTATAAGAGATGGGATGATATGCTGTGATTTAGGTTATATATTAAGGCCAAGGTTAAGTTTTATGTTTACTGGGAATTTCCAGTTAATTCTACAGTTGTTGGGGCGCGAACTTTTAAATTATTATTTTGTAAAGATAGTGTTTACATTTTCTGAAAATAAGTTTTTGAAAATTTTTTCTCTATGGGTCTCTGAATGAATGATTACAGGAAAGAAGTATTTAAATCATGCATAGAATATTAAAAGATTTAATGGAATGTTTTTTCCCACAAAATACTCTTAGGTTTCCTGATTGATAAGTTTATCCAGCCTTTTTTTTTTTTGAGTTGGAGTCTCACTCTGTCGCCCAGACTGGAGTACAGTGGCCACTCCCGGCCACCGCAGCCTCTCCTGCTGGGCTCCGGCGATCCTTCCGCTTCAGCCTTCCAGTAGCTGGAACTACAGGCACGCGCTACCACGTCCGGCTAACTTTTGATTTATTGTAGAGATGAGGTCTCGCCAAGTTGCCCAGGTGGGTCTCGAACCCGCAGGCTCAGGCAATTCACTCACCTCAGCCTCCCAAAGTCGCGGGATTACAGGCTAAGCCACCAAGCCCGGTTTATCCAGCCATTTTTTATGACATTTTCTGGGATTTTTTTTTTTTTTTTGGCATTGGCGTTGGCGTCTCACTCCGTCACCCAGACTGGAGTGCAGTGGCACACTCGTAGCCACCCCAGCATTGATCTGCTAGGCTCAGTTGATCTTTCCACCTCAGCCTTCCAAGTAACCGGACTACAGGTGCGTGCCACCATGCCTGACTAATGACTGAATGATGCTCATAAGCCTTTATATCATTTTTATTGAGGTTTTTGTGTATTCTAATTCATTAACACAGGAGAAAGGAGAACACTAACATGGTTTATCTCCTATAATTACTCAAATCGAATAGAATTTATTTTCTTTTTTGTTTTGTTTTGTTTTTGAATTGGTGTCTCATTCTGTCGCCCAGGCTGGAGTGCAGTGGCCGCTCCCGGCCACCGCGGCCTCGACCTGCTGGCTCCTGCAATCCTTCCGCCTCAGCCTTCCAAGTGGCTGGAACTACCAAGTGGCTGGCACGCGCTACCATGCCCGGCTAATTTTTTGATTTATTGTAGAGATCAGGTCTCAACCAAGTTGCCCAGGTGGGTCTCGAACCGCGGGCTCAGGCAATCCACTCACCTCAGCCTCCCAAAGCGCGGGATTACAGGCTGAGCCACCGTGCCCTGCTAGAATTAATTTTCAATAAAATTCTCAGAGTTACCTGGTGTGGGGAGAAGAAGGTTGACTTGTTTTGATGTATTGTAGAGATGAGGTCTGGCCAAGGTGCCCAGGCTGTTCTCAGACCCGTGGACTCAGGCAGTTCCTTCACCTTGGCCTCCCAAAGTGCTGGGATTACAGGCTTGAGCCACCACACCCGGCCTTTTATGACATTTTCTTTCTTTTTTTTTCAGTTGGAGTCTCACTCTGTCGCCCAGACTGGAGTGCAGTGGCCGCTCCCGGCCACTGCAGCCTCGACCTGCTGGGCTCCGGCGATCCTTCCGCCTCAGCCTTCCAAGTAGCTGGAACTACAGGCGTGCGCTACCACGCCCGGCTGATTTTTTTATTTATTGTTGAGATGAGGTCTCGCCTGCTCAGGCGGGTCTCGAACCCCGGGGGCTCAGACATTTTCAACGCCTGGGACCTGACCTCTTTGTGTTGAGATGTTTGCTGGATTGTGACCGGCTTCTTTGACCTTTAAATCAGCACTTTTTAAATTTAAGCCTTCATTTTTGTAACTAAGACTTAAAAATCAACTGTTTTTTCATTTACTTTTAATGATATGCAGATTTTTGTTGCTATTGTTTACTTTTTTTTTTTTTTTTTTTTTTTTTTTGAGTTGGAGTCTCACTCTGTCATCCAGACTGGAGTGCAGTGGCCGCTCCCGGCCACCGCAGCCTCGGCCTGCTGGGCTCCGGCGATCCTTCCGCCTCAGCCTTCCGAGTAGCCGGAATTACAGGCATGCGCCACCACCCCCAGCTGATTTTTTGATTTATTGTAGAGATGAGGTCTCACTGCCCAGGCGGGTCTCGAACCCGCGGGCTCAGGCAATTCACTCACCTCAGCCTCCCAAAGGCGCGGGATTACAGGCTGAGCCACCGAGCCCGGCTATTGTTTACTTTTTAAAACAGATCAATTCTAGGTCTTCTTACTGTCTTAAACACAATTTGAAATGACAAAAATTTAAGTCCTGAGGCCTGGGGGAAATAGCTTAACTTTATCTGCTTAACTTTATCTGAATACCTTTGAAAGCATGCCAAGGAATTCATATTCAGTTAGTTGATGCTATTTTGTAAGCATATTTATCAAACTCAAAAAAGTTTTTGCTGATGAATATGTGCATACTATAAAACATTAAAACATTATTTAAATTATTAAAAAGAAGCTGTGCTCGGTGGCTCAGCCTGTAATCCTGCTCTTTGGGAGGCTGAGGTGAGTGGTTGTCTGAGCCCGTGGGTTTGAGACCCACCTGGGCAACTTGGCGAGACCTCATCTCTACAATAAATCAAAAAATTAGCCGGATGTGGTAGCGCGTGCCTGTAGTTCCAGCTACTTGGAAGACTGAGGCGGAAGGGTCACCGGAGCCCAGCAGGTCGAGGCTGCAGTGGCCGGGAGGGAACACTGCACCCCAGTCTGGGTGACAGAGTGAGACTCCAACTCAAAAAAAAAAAAATTATTTAAAAGAAGAATAAGAATTTCAAAGATGACTACTAATTCTCCCAAATTCATGTTTCTTCATTTTCTAAAAAAAAATTTCATTTCACACTTTAGATGTTTAATTCCTAGTTTTGTATGGACATTATCTAAATTAAGGAATAGAAGATTAGGAAGAAAAATGATTAAAGTATGTGTTGTGGTTTAGAGAGACAAATCATTTTTTTCTTCTCTTAAAAGAGAAATTTCTAACTTTTGAAGGAGATTTCATTTGTAAAATTGACTCTGTACTTTATAAGCAATGTTTAAATTCATTAGTGATAAATATGCATGTTGGTATAGTAGAGTCCCATTTTTTACATAATGCTTTAATGGAAATGGCAGTTTTATGAAATGAAAGTGACTAGTAAAAATCTGAATGATGCTCATAAGCCTTTATATCATTTTTATTGTGGTTTTTGTGTATTCTAATTCATTAATACAGGGGAAAGGAGAACACTAACATGGTTTATCTCCTATAATTACTCAAATCGAATAGAATTTATTTTCAATAAAATTCTCAGAGTAAATTCTCAGAGTAAGTTGCCTGGGGTGTGGAGAGAAGAAGGTTGACTTGTTTTTCCAAAATGTGTTGATTTTTACCCTTGGGACTTTACTATTTTACCAATGATGTTGTTCCATTGCATATATTTTCAGTATAACTCCCTCTAGGTTTTTACAAATAAAAACCTGTAAAAGCCCAAGAAATCCCTAACATATAAAAAGGCAGGATTGTTGAGGGAGAAATCTGTGATGTTTATTTTATCCTGTTTATTATTACAAATATTGCTTGTCTTTTAATAATTTATATTACCTTCTGTGTGATTCATATAAATCAAATGCCATTGAGATTGCTATGTAATAGAGTAACCTGGGAAAATTTCCAAAAATAGCCTAGTGATTACAGTTATATTTGGTTTATTTTGGTAGAGTACCTTGAAGAAGAGGTCAGTGTGAGGGATTCAATTTGTAATCCTCACACCCCAGTTTCATAAGTGGGGGAGGGAAGAAAGAGACACTGGAGACTGAGTCAGAAACTAGCAAGTATTTTAAATTTTATCACAGTGAAATCTTGCCAGCATTTCTATTTTCTGCTCTCACTATACTTCAAAACATCTTAAAAAAAAATCCATGTATTTTTGGATGTTTTTGGGAGCCATTATGAATTCTTTGGTATTTTGATTTGAAGATACTTCCATGTTTTTGAGGCAAAATCTTGTTGAAAATAATAACTTTAAACTTACATTTAGAAAGCTTTGAGGCCTGATAGTTTTTGACTCACATTCAAGCTGTCATTATGCACCCTTTTTCCTTCTAGGCTTTATATTTGAAAGCTCACCCCTTTTCAGGTGTCTCTTTATGTAGACCCACATTTTGATTCACTTTCTCCTCCTTTCCCCAGCGTTGTGGAGATACTGTACTTATGTGGACTTCCGATTGGCAATTTAAAAAAAAAATTTTGTGAGGGCCAGGGAATGTACGTACATGGTTATTTGCTTGTGCCATTGTAGGTTTTTATATCCTTCGTACTTGCTGTGTGTGTGTGTGTGTGTGTGTGTGTGTGTGTGTGTGTGTGTGTGTGTGTGTGTTATTGCTTT
>NW_007260347.1:364977-413812 GCF_000164805.1 Carlito syrichta
TAGCTTTTTTTTTTTTTAAAGCAAATATTCTTAATGAGAGATTAGACTTTCTCCCCATTACAGTGAGTCAGTCTCCATGTGTGGAGAGGAGCGTGCAGGGTAGTCTTAGAGAGTGCTGCCCCAGAATATCCCCAGCCCTCCTTAGCACCAAGGGTCCTGTTTCTCCCCTGATGCCAGGAACTTGATGCCAGACTGCAGTACCATCAGCATCTGGCTCGCCCTTACTGTAGCTGAAAATTCTCCTAGATCCAGGGTACCTGCCCTCGTTTAGTTCTCCAGGAGGCCAGAGGCAGGCCTTATTGGACAGGTAAGCAAATGGACACATTCTTTTCCGGGAGTTCATCTTTGAAGGTGAAATGCCTATGGAGTGAGAATAGCGTTTGGTATAGTTAACCCCAAAACCATAGATAATACAATAGTATAGTTGGTTCTGCTACAATGCAACACATTCCTAAAATCACTGCACTGTATACAAAATAGCTCAGCAAAAGTCACCTGGCTTATGGTGGAAATGCAGTTTAGTGGACAACACTCAAGGTTTGTCGGTGACACACACACAAAGATAGGGGCCTAATATAAAAACAGCAAATGCTACAGCAAATGTGACACTTTACCTGGAAAAAAGACCCATAGTGTGCCTGTGGATGTGAACATGAGAAGAGTTGTGTTCTGTGAGTTACTGTGGTGTAAAGGAGGGTTACCTGAAATTGGACAGAAAGTTGGAGTGCCAGGCATGGACAGGTGTGACTCATTCCCCGAGTGACCTGAGGTGTCCTGCAGGTGGTTGAGGTATGTGTTGTATGTGTGTTTTGCGTATTTCTGTGTAGCTAGGTTCAGCTGGGTACAATTTTCTGTGTTTATTGTGTTTCTTGCAGACACAATCACGCATAAACAAATGTGAAAATCGTTTTATGCTCAGATTGTCTCTCTAATATGCACACATCAATCACATTGGAACAAATTTGTATTTCCAAAATAAGCTTTATAGCAGAGCTGGCTGTAGTTAGATTGTGAAATTGAGTCACATTTCCCTTCTTCCTTTCCACCATTATTGATTTCTTAATTTGTATTTAAGTTAAGCCCATATCAAAATGATTTTTCATACTCTGAGCACCTCAAGTATAGAGAAATCAGCCTGAGATTTTAATTTGGCTAGAAATAATCCAAGGTATTTTTTTTCCTCATGAGTATATATTGAGACCTTTACTCCATGTCAGGCACAGTGCTGGAGATACAGAGATGGGTAAGGTGTAATGCTTATCTTCAGGAGCTTGGAGTCTCATTGGACATTTTTCAAAGTATAAATCTGAATATCTTTAGTGGGTCTTCTTAGGGGGCAGATGAACCAAAATTTGTATTGCTTTGTGAACACACTAGTACGTATCTGTCCCCACCTCCATCTTCTGCTTCCTTGTAAATATAGATGGGAGTAAAGAACTTGCATAGAGGAAACACAGAAATATTGACTTCCATGTGGAAAATATGTAAATTTGAAAAAGACCCAAGAGATTTTCTGATTCAACCCCTTTCATTTGACTAATAAACCCAGTGGTCACATGTTCACCATAGATTGGTAAATGAAGGGGAAAAAAACAAATGTCATAGTAATGAGAGCAGCATTTTCTCATTTTTGTTAACTTCTGTCCTCTGCACATGTTTGTATGTATTCCTTGTATAAGCATAGATGATGTGGAAAGATCTCCCATATTGTTAATATTAGTTACCTCAGGGGACAAGGGAAATCTTATTAACTTTCTCTTTATACATTTTTTATTGTTTGGTTTGTTTTAAGAATCATGTTTTACTTTTTTAATTAAAAAATCTAATAAAGTAGGAAATGAATAAATAATAGTAATAAAAAATATCCTCAGGGCTCTGAGCTGGTTTCAGTCTTTCCAGTAGCCTGGGTAGTGAAAGCTGAATGTAATGTGTCAGGTGTGTACTGCCCAGCAGGACTGAGCTGATTCTGTAACCTCAGCACTCAGTTGTTGGGGTTTCTGTGTTTATAGGCATTAACACCTCAAAGTCTTTCTTGCATCTGTTACTCTTGGCACACTCTGCTCTAGATAATCATTTTGGGCCAAGTGTCTCTCTGTTAGATTTCATCTTGTTGTTGTGGAAACCAGTATTTATCACAGGTAAGAATTGGCCTTGAATTCAGGTCATCTGGTTACAGATCCTAACTACCTCTGAAAGCTTCGACAAGTAACTTGTCTCTCCAAGCTTCGGTTTTCTCGTCTCTAAAACAGCAGCAGTCACAGAGTTGTGAGGTTTCAGTGAGCTGCCATACATTAGGACACTTACTGGCACCTGGTGAAATAGTGAGAATGTGGTCAGTATTAGCTGTTACTCCGGATACATCAACCTCAGCTCACATGGTCCATCCATTGGCATGTTAATGAGATAGTTTTGGATCTCAAATCTCCTTTTAACCAAACTCACATCCCTCCCTTTCATAAACCAGTCAGTCTTCCAAACTTTCCTCACAAAATCCCCAATCAGTTTCTGTCTCATTCCACAGGTCCCTTCACCGATGTTGTCACCACCAACCTAAAGCTTGGAAACCCGACAGACCGAAATGTGTGTTTTAAAGTGAAGACCACAGCACCACGTAGGTACTGTGTGAGGCCCAACAGCGGGATCATCGATGCAGGGGCCTCAATTAACGTATCTGGTAAGTTCTGAGACTTGAGGCCAGAGGGTGGGCTCAAAAGGCCCCTAGAACCAGTGAGTTTTCTTAATTTGCAGTATAGCACATTAAGACGATAGACTTCTCTCCTCCTCCCCCCAACCCTCCACTTCCTGACTGAAAAGCTTAGTGGGTCCCACTCACCTTTTGTTTTTCCATAATTAACGCCTCTTTCTTTTAATGTTTACAGCCTTTGTCCCTCAGTAGTTAGAGCAACATTGCAGTGGTAACTTTAGACTTTACTTCAGAACCAGTTTGGTTTTCACTCCCTTGAAATTAAATCCGCCCTTTGGCAATAAATAAAAAAGGGCTAAACAAACTTAATTTTACTTTGTGGGAGAAAGCTAAATGAAGTTATTTTCTTATTTAAGCTAAATGATTTCTGACATTAAGCTCATGTCATTTCCAATGATTGGTCACTGCACTTTACTGATTGTGAACCGCTAGGGGAGATGAGGGCTGAGGAAATTGGAATATATTCAAGGGTGTCAGTTTGGTACATGTCTGATGGGTTTTTTCCCCTTCTGTCTGAGAGTGCATCTATTTTCCAAAGTCCAACCTTTGAAAAGATGCTGGTGAAGTGCCCAAATTGAGAATTGGATTTCAGAATTAAGGAGATGTAAGTGATGGTTTGGAGTTTAAATGTATTTTAGAAATGGAATAAACTTTTAGCTCATTAGAACTTCTGAAGCTAAGGAGGAGCTGTGGGGGAGTGTGTATATATCCTTTAAATATCAGGTGACTCAGTGTCACAGAGGCTTCTGCATCAATAGAAGCTACTACTCATTTGAAATAAGTACCTATCTTGCTTTTTCCATGATAGATTTTGACTGTGATACATTTGGCTATTCATTTGACACCTGAAAGAAAATGATTCACCTCTTTGGAAAGATATAAGGTGTTTCATTATCTGATCATTTCTGCAAACTCTTATTCCCTGCTTCCGTTGGTTTCTCTCATTATGGTGCGCCCACGCCAGCTCTCCCCCTGGGCTTCTCTCTGAGTCTGCAAGACCTATCTGGACTCTTGAGTCAGGTTATTATCCAGGAAAAGTCAAGAGGGTGGATGCCAGCATTGATTGAGGGCCTCCTGTGTGCCGGACGTGCACATATGCTGTCTCACGTCATCCCTGTTATCTGCCCTGTGAGGGATGGGTTGACACCTCTGTTTTACTAAGGAGGAGACTGGTGCCGTGAGGTTACGAAGCTAGCTCGTGACAGAACCAAGATGTGGAGCATCCTGTCTGGCTGTGAAGCCCATGCTCTTTGAACTGCAGAATACTGGAGAAAGGAAGGGACCTGGGATGTTGGCATTTCTGTATTCTCACGATCCGTATGATTTAAGTTTTTTCCATCAAAATCAAGGGCAGCTGAAATCTTTTATTTCCTCTCTTTTCCCACTTTTCTCCTCTTGATTTCCTTATCTATATCAGATTTGAGCAAGGTTGTCAGTAGATGAAAATTACCCATTTTCACAGTAAATATAGGGGAAGCAATATGGTTTTCTGAATAAAATAACCTCAGTAGGTAGTTGTACAGTGTAAGTGTGCTCTCTCATATTAAGTATAAATATATGTGTATGTGTGTCTCAGAAAGGTCCATTCCTCCACCATCATAGGACCTTCTTTTTAAAGCAATAATTAACTCTGGGCATTTGCTTTGAATTACGATTCTTACTTAAGGAAGACCGAGGTTTTGTGGTTGTGGCCTTCCTTTTGCAGATAAGAAAGAATTATTTAGGCAAAAAGCAGTTGCATAATAAAATGTCCATGGGTTGCATGGGTGGTCATGTCATAGCTGGTATTTGAAGCCAGTGTCTTGGTTCCTGATCCTCGCTTCTTCTGTTATATTAAGCTGCTTCAACAGTGTTTGGGGATGGTCCCACTTATGAATGGATATATAATGTATAGTACCATCTTCTCAAAATTTCAAGTATTTAGGCAAAAAGTAGTTGCATAATAAAATGTCCATGCATCTTCAAACTTTCTTCCTAGATGAGACAAGATCATATTTGCACATGAGAGAGGCACTTTTGTTTTTGCTTGCTTTTTCTCTCAGTGCTTGAGGGGATCTTGGATGGAGCCAGATGTCATTGCATTTCCAGGACAGCCTCAAGACGGCAAAGGAGGCTTCCCCATTTGTTGCAGGTGATGTGCTAAGGGGCCACTGCACCATTTATTAGATATGCAGACCTTGGGATAAAAAGTACACTACCCTTTTCCAGGGAGTTCTCTTGGAATGCAGCTATATGGTGACATCCTGATGAGTTCGTAGAGTCCCCAGAAAGAGGAGTATACCAGTGGACAGATAGTACAGATTATCCAAAGACCAGCCTTCCCTTCTCCCAGGTGTACATGGTCAAGCTTGGCTTCACCCACCCTGTTCAAAGATCAGTGGATTTGAGGTCAGGAAATCTGAGCAAGAAGCCCAACTCTGCTATTTAACCAGTTGGCTTATTTTTGGCCAATCTGCTAACCTCTCTAGGATCTAGTTTTCTCATTTGTAAAATGGAGAGAATAGTGTCTATGTCACAGAATATTTACAAATACTGGGTAACTGAAAGCATTGTGTATCAGTGGGATTGTGTTATTCTTACTGGATTTCACCAAAACTGGCTAGTTTTTTTTTTTTTTTTTTAATGAAAGTGGATTATCTAATATTTGAATTGCTTTCTAAGAAATAAATCCATATTTTTTTAATGTATGGCTCTCTCCTAATTTTGAGAAGAAATTTGTGTTTTTTCTTTTTTCTGTAATATGCATTTGTTTTATAGTGAAAGACTGCTAGTACATTTCAGGTGTAATCTGTAGGAAGGTGGCCATCAGATCAACTTAAAATATTACCGGTATTGCCCTGCCTGTCATCCAGTGTTCCAGCACACCTGAGAAGGGCATGACTATTATGCTTTTCCCAGTTCTGAAAACTCTTGGGATGTGCTAGCTATTAAGGAAGGTTGTAACTCATTCTTTTAAAGAGACAGGACAGGAGGGAGGGAAGGAGAGAGGAAGGAACAGGAAAGTAGGGGGGAGAGGGAGGTAGACATGGTGATGATACTCACCCATGGAGCTGGCCCCAGAAGGGCCAAGGTTTTGAAGGGACACAGATCCAGGTTGAGACTGGAGAGCTAGCTATCCTTCAGACATTCCCTGTGAAGCTCTTCTTACCTTTCAGGTTAACATGCTATTATGCTTACATTATGCTTCAAAAGTTCAGGCTCTGACCCATCATTCTGTTTTTTTCAGAACATGGCAAATCACTTGTAGGGTCCTTAAAAAAAATTCTCCCTTTAATACATTTAGATGGTAAGGTAACAGTTGGATACAGGCATAACCTAAACTTCTGTGTCAGTAGACTGTAATGTGTGGTCCTTCCCAGAGAGTGGCTTTGGGATCTGGTCCTTGACTCTAGGATTTGGATCCTCGACTCTGTACTTCACATAGGAGCTCATCTCATCTCTTTTTACTGTAGCCCCTCTGGAGCCATGCCTGTAGGTGAGGCAGCGTGGTTAGGGAGGGGTGCAGGGGCTTTCTGTTTGCATTGATTGGTCCAGAATGCCATGTTTTTGGCCCCTTGTTCTCTGATACATACTGTGGACTAGAGATGATTTAGAATTATTCAAATCTAGATCTCAGCAAAATAGGCACACTGAAATGGAGATTGGAGAAGAGGAGATTGGATTTTCCCCCCCCGAGATTTCAAATGCAAGGAAAATAGAACTTCTTGAATTAATAAATTGTTTGAGGCAGTGTGGGATTTCTCCATTTGTTCTAGCTTTACAAAATTAAGTCTATTTTCTGAACCGTATGGTGGGAAAATAGGAAAATATTTTTAAGGTAGATAATTTCTGAAAATGTCTTTGTAGTAAGCTCTTAGTGGTTGTGGATTTTTTTTTTAATACTGCAGTTTAATAATGAGGGAGTTTTCCATTAATATTCTAAACCATGTTTGCCAGCGGATACAGCAGGTGAAGTGATAAAATTATGGGCCCATCAAAAATACTTACGCTTCCTGTAATATGATATTAGGTTTAATATTTTTATAACCTTCACTGAATTCTAATTTCACTAAAGTAGCAAGCACGCTTCCATTTGCAGTTCAATTATGCACATTGGTTGCCTGTGTACCAAGCAAATTAGAAATGCAAAATATCTGTGTGTGGGGGCATTGGAAAGCGTCATTAAAGATACCAATATTTAGGTACAGATACACTTTGCTAAGTGTACCCTGGGAATTGAAATGAATTAAAGACAAACAAACACAAATCTCCCAGTGTCTGAGTCTGTATTTTAAATGAGAATTCAGAGAATTAAGGAGTATCCACGCCTGACACATAACCCTTTTCAGTCATATTTAAAGCATAAAGTTTTTCTGGTAAAATCCTGTGGACGAAGAATGAGTATCAGTAACTCTTCCCTGGATGGAAACATTGGTCAATTCATGTAATGGGGCAGTACTGCAATTGATAATTAACCCTTTTGAGATTTTCCTGACTCAGTTTACTATGGCTATTTGGTGGCCCTGGACTTGCCAATGCTGGATGTCAGCTTTCTGACTAGCACCAGAGTATAAGTGCACAGAGCCTGTAGACAAAGAAGTTGAATATTTATCCATCAGATGCGCTTCGGGCTTTTGGGCTTCTTAACAGCAACATTCTTCTTGTTGGATCGTTTGCTTTGGAAGTCTCTGATAAGCGAAACCTTTTTATAAATGGTTTTCATGAACCAGGCTTATTACTCTCAGATAAGAACAACTCACATTTATACTTAAAAGATGTCTTTAATCTTTTTTACCAGATGAGATTCTGGCTAAAAAAAAAAGAGGGAAGAAAATGTAAAGGTTTTCAAAGGTTTTTTTTTTTTTAATTTACTGTAATATGTAGACTACTTAAGCATCCTTTGTTTTATGAGGACTTCGGTTACCTTGAGTGCACCTCACTTAGCTGAACGTAGTGTCAACTCTGCAGCATGGTTAAGAAGCAAAAAGTAAGCAGAGTTTTAGAGCTGCCAAAAGTGATGATTTTTTCACTCATTACAGTTCCTTGCATATGTACACATTCACTGGCTCTCCAGCCTTCAGTCTTGCCCCGTCTATTCTTTATTTTTTCAGCTGGAGCCTCACCCTGTCATCCAGGCTATAGTGGAGTGGCATACTCCTGGCCATCGCAGCCTTGACCTGGGCTCAGGTGATCCTTCCACCTCAGCCTTCCAAGTAGCTGAAACTGCAGGCATGAACCACCTCACCCAGCTAATTTTTTTGATTTGTTGTAGAGATGTGGTCTTACCATGTTGCCCAGGCTGGTCTTGAACCCCTGGACCCAGGCAGTCCTCTCACCTCCACCCCCGCAAAGTGCTGGGATTATAGACGTGAGTCACCATGCCCAGCCTGCTCTTACTTTAGACCTATTGTTAACCCTGTTCTGGTTTCTAGCCATCACAGACCAGAAGGAAAGGTAAGGGCTGCAAAGACAGCCCTGTTGAAAGCAGCAGATGTGACAGGACATAGCTGAGGTGGTGATGGCTGGGCCAACCTCACAGATAACAAGTGTGAAGAAAGCACAGTGGGGACCCTCAGGGCAGGCTGTTCTCCAGGCTCCAGGGGGGTCACTCCCAGGAGACAGGGCTCTGGGGTTCTCTAAGATAGTCATAGCATGCATGGTACGAGAGGCCCCAGCAGAGGCTGTGTTGTATCATATTATTAAGTGTTAATAGGAGACAGAAAAGCATGTTGGATTTTGAAAAAGATTTATAGTATAAAAGGTTTTGTGTTTTTTTTTTTTAATGAAGATGAGGTCTTTGTTATGCCTAAGCTGGTCTCTGATCCCTGGCTGAGGCAGTCCTCTTGTATGGGCATGAATGGATGAGGGAGTTCCAGCAGGGGCTTGGTGATAGGAATTACCACACAGTTCAGGCTCTCCAGGTGTGGGCCCTGGCCATCAGCATCAGCTGCACCTGAAAACCTGTTCTCAGTCGCACTCCAGTCCCGCTGACTCATTATTTATTTGTTTGTTTATTTATTTATTTAGTCGGAGTCTGACTCTGTTGCCCAGGCTGATGTGCAGTGGCACGCTGCTTACAGCCACCACAGCCTCGACCTGCTGGGCTCAGGCAGTCCTTCCGCCTCACCCTTCCAAGTAGCTGGAACTACAGGCATGCACCTCCATGCCTGACTAACTTTTTGATTTACTGTGGAGACGAGGTCTCGCCAAGTTATCCAGGCTGGTCTCGAACCCCTGGACTCAGGTAATCCTCTCACCTCAGCCTCCCAAAGTGCTGGGATCACAGGCTTGAGCCTCCTCACACAGCATATTTATTTATTTTTAAAGGTAGGTCTTGCTCTGTCGCCCAGACTGGAGAGCAGTGGCATAATCAAATTCCTGGGCTCAAGTGATTCTTCTGCCTCAGCCTCCTAAGTAGCTGGGACTACAGGTCCCATGGTGTGCCACCATGACTGGTTATTCCCGATAGAGTACTATTCGTAGATTAAGCCCTGGAAGATAGGGTGTAAATGGATGTGAGAAGGGGACAGTCAAAAGGAATGTATCAGGTAGGGTTTATTGCTAAGAGGAGGCTTTGGTGATGACAAGAAAACATCGTTCAGTAAGGATGTAGGGACATGATGTGTGGCCTGTGGATGTACACAGCTGTTGGACCAGAAGGAGGCCTGTCGTTGGGAGATACCAGGAAATCTAAGGAGGACCAGAGGGTAAAGAACTGAATGGATTGTCTTTTCCTTGGGACTTTTTTTATAGGAGGTTTTTGATCTGAGGAATTAATGCGATATGAATAGGGTAATAGGGGAGATTACATTTCTTGGGTTTATAGGGACTCTGCAGGGTAGCTTGGATAGGAAGGAAACTGGGAGAAAGTTGAAAACATTTCCTAGTTGGGAGAAATTTAGAAGTAAGTCTGTGGGGCCTGAGCTGAGATTGTGGGACATATCAAATGTGGAGAGAGACATTTAGAAGATAAGATTCTGAGATTAAAAAAGAAAAGAAACGTGTGCCATGGTGCCTGTTAGACTTTTATTTGTTTGCTGTTACCTTATGATTTAGATGAAAATGATCTATGACTTGCTTGGGTTCTTGGAAGCAATATTTATGCTGCATTTAATCAAGCTATCATTTCTCCATGGGATGTATATATATTTTAGGTAGCATATATTCTGCATTTCATTTTCATTGAGGAAAGTCTGAGTTTATTGATCCAGTGTTTTATGACCCCAAAGGCCCTTTCTTAACAGGATCTCACGTTTGCAATCTGTAATACAACAGACATTGTATCATAAAGTGTTAATGTGGGTGAGTAGTGACCCAGTCTCCAGGCTGTCTCCTGGTAACAGGCTTCTTTTTAATGTAGTATTAGCAGATACATTTTAAAAGTAGGATAGATGGTTCATTTAAGAGGGTTTTGTCATCAGTGTCTCTGGTATTCAAGTGAAGTAAATTAAGTTAATGGGAAGCTCTTTTATAGCCTGTCATGGAAAAAAAGTACGTAATTTCTGTCACAATTTGCATGTATGGAGCTGAAAGAACAAATGATTAGCAACATTTATTCTGTCATATTCTCATAAAGTCCCAGCTGATACAGTAGAGCAACTTGAATTTGATGTGAGATGACGGTAGCTGAAAAATACAAACTTTTTGACATGGGTTAGGGCCGTGTTAAGCAGGATATGGACACTGAGGTCCTCCAAGGGTCTGTGAAGTTTCACAGGGACTCAGTGACCTCTTCCCTCTGGCTTGCTGATTTGGGAGCTCACAAGCCAAGGAAAGCTGGTGGGTGGCGAATACCTTCACTTGCTGCTCCAGGTGGGAGGAGAGTTTTTGTAAAGGGCAGGAGCTGAATGCCCACTGTACACCTAGAGCTTCCGGAAGGTTCTCAAGCTGGTAAGGTACCGTGTTTATTCCCAGTGGAAAGGTTTCCACTTGCCAGCCTTACCAGGGTGTTTAGGCATCTGCTTTTGCAGAAGTGCTGTTTACCTGCTGCCTCAGGCTGTCTCCAGTGCCTCCTTACAGGTAGTGTTTACCACTAGTACCCACTGCTTTGTGTGCTTGAATTCCTGGTTTCGTCTTCTCTCCTGCCCTGTCACATGGTTCTTCCAGATCTACATTGTGGCTACTTAACAGAGAGAATTTTCTGGGCCTGGATTTGTGCTGGTGACATGAGAGTGGGTCTCAGCGCCCTTCTGTGGAGATAGATAGTTGCAGAATCATTTGACTAGAGGAACACAGGGAGCCCCAGTCCCCTTTGTAAGTGACGTGTGCATGCATATAGGCTTCTGTTCCCACCGGAGGGCCCGATACATCCTGAAAACTCAAGGTGTGGTTGGTGGCAGTCTCCTTTCTCTTTTTAAACTGAAGATTCTCCACTACACCAACCCACTAGTATGTCCACTTGAATTATTTAACCATGTCTGAACTTTTTGAAATTTTTTTCACTGAAATACATCAGTCTCTCCTGTACTTTGAATGGATCTTGTAGTATTATGCATGAATTGTTTAACAAACATTATCTGAGTTATATATATTTTCCAAATGTTGATATGTTTTCTTGTATGATACCAGAAAATCACATTCTTCACTGTTCCCACTGATCTCATCAGAAAAGTCTTTTAAGTGTTTGCTTGAAGTCCTGTATTTTATCACTTGGCAACAAGGACTGTAAGTTGTTTTCCTTGAAGTGACAGGCTTACTTCATTCATTTTCAAGAAGATATATGCTGTGTACATGGTTCTGAGTAACCAGAGTTTGTCTGTCATTCCTTCAAGTAGAATTGCATTACACTAGAAAGCATGGGGTTGAGCACAGAAATGCCCTTTTTTGGAAAGAGTGTTAAAAAGATACATTGTCAGGGTTGAAATTTAGCAAAATGAATACTTTTTATTGCTTCAGGAATATTTTTACAGGAAATTGGCTTTTTTCCCCAGCTGAGAAGGGTATATAGTGTGTTGTTCAGCAATGATGGGTACCCTTGGACTCCAGGACCTTGGTCTGCACTAAGGCATCATCATTGCTTTTGCACAGTGGAAAAGGCGTGTCATGTCTTGGTATTATTACTACCGTAGTTTTGACTTCATGGACTCACCTGATGGGGGGAATCTTTGGGGTCAGAGAACTTGGATGTGTAAGTAAGGCTGACTATGGAGTCACAGCCAGGTTGGAGCCTGGTGCTCCTGTTTAATATGCTGGCCATGGGACCCAAGTGAGCCACTTCACCTTTCTAAGCCCTTTTATTTTTACCTAGAAAATGGGCTTCGTTGATGGATTGTTGTGAGGATTAAATGGGAGAACCTGTACCTAGTACATAGTAGGTACTAGTAGGCACCAGTAAAGGTTATTTTCCTCTCTCCTTCTTGGGGCATTGTGAAGGTATTGGAGAAGGGACAGGAGAGGGATTGATGGGAGGGATGAAAAGGAATGACCTGGGTTGCCCTGGCACACTGAGAACCTAGGCAGAGTTCCAGACAGGTGCTCTTGATTGCATTTTCTTACTTGTCCTGCCTCTAGGAAGGTGAGGAGAATGGGAAGAGGAAGGAAGGGGCAGAGCTTCCTGTTTATCCCGAGATATGTTCTGTTCTCTAGACCCATCAGTCCTGTGTTTCATTTCAAGAACTAGCTTCTCTAAAAGTTAGCCTTGTCTGTGGATTGCTGTCATCTGAGCATCAGGGCTCTGTGTTCATCTTCAGAGCTCTCCAGAGTGGTGGACTAGGGGTGAGACCACAGTTGTTCACAGCCGGGAGAATGAATGCTCAAGGGTGAGGCAGTTTTCATGACTAAATCTGTACCCTCCTGAAAATCTAAGGGTAGCCTAGGTCAAAGTTCTCTTCCCAGACTGAAAAATGCCAGAGCATGATTTTTTCACAGCCATGCAAGACTTGAAATTCTTAAAACTCAATTGACTTTAATTTTAAAAAGTGAACAGTAATATAACTGTAGCTTCAATATTATATTCCAGCTCCAAAAAAGGCTGACAGTTCCCGTTCAAGAAAGATCACAGTGCATGCGAAGACACTGACTCTTTAGTTTATAGTGTTTGTCCTCCCTGTTGCAATCCTGGGGTTGGGAAAAAGAAAATAAAACCATGTTGGGAATTTAGCTTTCACAAGGGTCCACAGTTTTGACCTGCTGGTCTGTTCATTTATCCCTGAGATTAAGACTCAAGCCCAGGTAGGTAATGGTGTTCCAGATATGTCTACAGGAAAGTTCTTGCCAGCTCAGTGATGCCAGAGGTAGAGTTGAGTTTATAAAAGGTTTGAATCTAGAATTTACTTAGTTTTGTCCTGGAGAAGTCTCCCAGCAAGCCTTTTGTAGCTCAGAGCACTCAGATAGGTGTTGTAACTAGCAGAGCTATCTGGGTAACGATCATTTCAGTCCAGTGCATGACTGTTTTAATGGACTTCTCTGCCCTAGTATGGAAGAGACCCTGCATCCTTCAAACAGATGGGAGAAAGTAGTGTTTCTGTTCCCTGTCATTGATGGCTCCGTAAGCTGTTACCCGGGGGCTGGATGCCTGATAGAAACCCTGCTCATGGCTGTGGTCCGTGTGGTGGGAGGGGCTCTGGGCTGCAGTTGGAGTCACGAGGTCTTGGCTCTCTGTGCCAGTTTTGTTGCTTCCTAATGTTGTGACTTTGAGCCATTTCACTTTGTGGAGTCCCAGTCTTTATCTGTTAGACTAGTGCTACCTAGCCTTCACCTTCTTGCAGGGGATGACTGGTTGTACGACTTTAGAAAGGAAGTACCTGGGAAGCCCTAAGATGGGGTCTGAGGCAAGAAAATGCTGATGGAGCCTAGCAGTAAGGTGGTGGAAGCCCTGCTGATGGCCAGGATGGACTTGTGCTGTCAGAGGACAAGGTGTCTGGTATCTGTGGTAGCTGCGAGCATGGGCTCTCCAAGCAGACTGCCTGGGTTTGAGTCTTACTCCTCCACAGTGTGACCTTGAGCAGGTTACTTAACCTCTTTGTGCCTTGATTTTTTTTTCTGAAAAATAGATATAATAGCACCTCTCCCCCCATAACAGTGCCTGCCTCTTAAGGATTTCCAGATAATAATAGACCTAAAGTCCAGAGCCCAGTGTCTGGCACATGGAAATAGTCCACATTCACTGTTCTGTTTAAGGCCATGGTAGGCTTTTTCTACATGTGAAGTTATATTTCAGGGAACTTATGATGTGTGGTTTAGCCAAAGCCTTGTAGCAAATAATGTATTTTACAGCAGACGTCATTTAACAGAAGTAGCCCCTGGTTTACTCCAGGAAATAGACTGAAGGAAGCCAGTCGGGGTGTGAAGGCACCTCCCTCAGTGCAGTGGATTTGACTCATACCCAGGGCCCTCTGAGATCTCCAGGTTCTTAGGGAAGAAGAGAGGGTGTAGGCTGGTCTTGTTGTTTCCCCTGCTATATGAGTGTCCTGGTTGTGAAAAATTTCTACCATTCTATAGGCAAAATTGTATTTCAAGCATTACTTTGATTAGCTATATGGGAAATGAAGTGTAGAGAAGCTAAAATGGTTCCTTAAACATTCTGAAATGTCTTGGATTATTCTATTTTAGTTCCTGAAAAGATCACCTGGATATGTTTTCTTGAGCAACACAGGCAGATGATGTTTCTCCCCAGCTGGCCAATTCTGTAAGGCCTGCAGCAGATGTTTAGGGCAGATTCATGGTAGGAAGTGTCAGTGCACTGGGAACCAGAACACTGAGTCCTAAGCCCTCCTCCCACCTCTGCCCCTGCCTGTTGTCTGACTTCAGACAAGTCCTCGAACCTCTCTGGACCTTAGGTTGGTGACCTGCAAAATGGAGTAGCTGTCAGTCATCTCTCCTTGCTCACTTCCCCAGGGGCGTCCTGAGGCTGGAGAGAAGCTGGTCACCTGCTCTACAAGCACAGTGCGAGTCCTAGCATAGCAGATGCGCCGATAACCAAGCCTGACCCTCCTAATGCGCTATTTTCTTTCTCAGTGATGTTACAGCCTTTCGATTATGATCCCAATGAGAAAAGTAAACACAAGTTTATGGTTCAGTCTATGTTTGCTCCAACTGACACTTCTGATATGGAGGCAGTAGTAAGTACTGAATGCTTCTTATTTTTTTCGGTAATAATAATAAAAAAAAACCAATTAGGTATGGAATTGTGGGTGCATGCGTTTCAAAATGTGTCAAAATCATTTAAAGGGGAATGGTGTTTTCAAGGAAGTTTGCACTTTGACTACTTTCCTGAAACTTTGATTAATTTTAACATTTATACAAATTTCTAATATACTGTTCTTTTCTGACTTTTATAAACTCTATTTGCTTCAGCAGTTCCTTGCTCTGATGGATTGTATCTTGAAGGTTTGGGGATTTCTTCCCCTTTCCCTTCTCCCTTCTCCCCACAGAAAAGAGTGCTTTTCATTACAGGGACTGTTTCTTACCTTGTCATTCTCTTTTATTTTCTGGAACACAATATGTCACTTCATGTTAATTCATGTGGTCAAGGAAACATACAGCAGATACAAATGTGGAATATCCAAGAGTGTATTCGGTTTGGCTTTTGCTGCATGGCGTTAGTGAAAAGAGCATGGGCTTGGATGACCTGGTTTCAAAGCTGAGTTCTGTCTTTTACTAACACTGTGGCCTGGAGCAAGTTTCATGAACTCTCCTGAGGTTTTGGTCATCTGTAAAATGGGAATAAAAATGCAGTTGGCACGGTTGAGAGGATGTTGTGCCGTGCGTGAGGGCCTGGTCCAGTGTCAGATACTTTCCAGGCACTGCATGTACAGTAGAGGGTCATTTCACTTCCTTGTGTGATTATTACTATAACAGTTAAATTTTTGTACAAAATGTGCATTGTAGGAAATTTTAAAACATACAAATGACAAAAAATAAAACCCAAAGTGACTCGTAATTCTTTTATACTAGGTCCAACCACTGCTAATGAGAGCCTGTGCTTTTTCTTTATTTTTAAGTATTTTTCTTTTTCGTTTTATATCTAGAAAGTTGAAAAGAATAGCATAGTGGCCACTAACCTTCGCCTGGACTTACCGTTTGTTAACATGTTGCCACATATGCTTCCTCTGTGTCTTAAATTTTCTGAACCATTTGAATGTAAGACGCAGACTTTATGATACTTTACCCCTAAATACTTCAGAACAAGGACAGTATCTTAGTAGCCATGATACTACTAATCATAGCTGAGAAAATTAACAATTCAGTGTTACTTATTTATTTATTTACTTATCTGTTGGAATCTCACCGCTGTCATCAGGCTGGAGTGCAGTAGCATGCTCATGGCCACTGCAGCCTCGACCTACTGGGCTCAGGCAGTCCTTCCACCTCACCCTTCCAAGTAATTGGAACTATAGGCATGTGCCACCACACCTGGCTAATTTTTTCATTTATTGTAGAGATGAGGTCTCGCCAAGTTGCCCAGGCTGGTCTTGAACCCCTGAGCTTAGGCAATCCTCTCACCTCTGTCTCCCAAAGTGTTCAGATTACAGATGTGAGCCACCATGCCTGGCAAAAGAGTTCAGTATTATTATATAATATTATGTATATGAGTCCATGTGCATCACTTTCCAGTTCCAATGATGGTTTTTAGTTGTTCTTGTTTTAGTTGGGAGTCTCAACTATTTTTTTTCAGACTATGAATTTTTTAGAGTCCAGGCCAGTTGACTTGTAGAATGCCCAGTATTTTAGATTTGTCTGATTATTTCCTCAAGATTAAATTTGGATTAAATTTAGGTTTTGGTAATAATATTCCATAGTTTATATCCTGTATGCATCACAAAGAGGCATTTCATGCCGGTGACACTGTTTGATCTCTAACTAAGATGATGACTGCCAGTTGTTTCTAGTGTCAAAGCACATTTACCCCTGTGGTTAATAGGGAATCTGTGATACTCAGAATCATCTGATAGTTTGACACCACGTGAATGTCTCCTCGCCCGCAGTCTTGGGCCTGGTGGTTTTAACATCTGGTGGTGATCCTTGCCTGATGCTCTTTGACACACGTGCGTAGACACACATACACTCAGGCGTGTATGCAGAGGAGCAGACTTCAGTGTTGCTGCAGTTTCTTCACTTGATATTCTAGACTTTTCCCTATGTAATTGAATGCTCTTCAGTATCATTTGAGTGGCAGTGTGCTATTCCATTTAATGGATCTGCCATAATTTTTGTGGCAGTCTTCTAGTATCAGAAGTATAGACCGTTTCCCATTTTTGGTACCCCTGTTGTGCTAGCTGCCTCCTGCATGGAGGGGAGGGAAGGGGGCAGTGTCTTATTTTTCTGTATCATAACCTTGCTGCTGTGCTGGTCTGTAATTCTCAGAACACCCTGGAATTCCCATCCTCTGCTGCTAAAAGGAGGTGTAAACCAGGAACGTGTTCTCCTAGAACATGGGACTTAGCTAGGAAGGTGCTCTCACCACAGACTGGAGGAGTGGGGATGGGCCCTTGGGGTGGGGGTAGGCCCTTGGGACGGGGCAGCTTAGACGCAGCCAGGATGGCAGAGGAGGGCTTGCTAGTTAATGTGCTCCCTAGGTAGTTGGCACAGTGACTCTAAAACCGCTCCCAGATAGTTTGTGCTTATGCTTGCTGAGAAGGATATGTCTTTAAGTTTTATTTATTTTCTTTTTAAACTTTTTTTCTTTGTCATAGAGACATTCTTTGCTAAGGTTTTATTTTCTTAATGAGAGCCAAAGTTATCTCAGATTATCTAGACATGGTTTAGAGAATCCTCTTTGTTCAGTGGTGGGCCCCTCTGTTCCATATGCCTCCCACAGACTAGCAATATGAGGAGCAGTGACTTACTTTGAGGAGTCAGGCAGCAAGACTTCGGGGTTTGTGAAATGTAGTACATATTCAGGAAAGCTAGTGTATTTAATCTTGTCATGTTAAAAATATTGAAATCTCAGAGGACTTAAGTTTTTTTAATATACACGAGGGCTTTCTCATTAAGAATATTTTTCTGGAAATGTCAGTTATAGGAAGAAAATTATTTTTCTAGCAGCTTTATAATATCTTGATTTTTAAATTTTAATTGTTTTAGTGGAAGGAGGCAAAACCGGAAGACCTTATGGATTCAAAACTTAGATGCGTGTTTGAATTGCCAGCAGAGAATGATAAACCGGTAAGTATGTTTACAGTTAACAATAATTGAATGTTGCGAACTGATACTCATTTGCATACCATCTCCTGCAAAACCAAGATTTAAAGTTGGCAAATTATTTTCCTCCCTCTGATGTATGAAGAAAAAGAAATAAACTTAAGTCAACAAATAAGTGATCCTTTATGAAATCAACCTTTATGAAATCAACCTTTGAAGGATTTGTGGAAAGACAACTAATTGAAACCATTTTTTCCCCTTGAAAAGTGCAACCTGATGACTGTTGAGACGTCAGAAATCTCTAAGAGTTCCTTTGGTTTCCCAAAAGGTACAGGTTGTGGTAAAACAGTGGGTAAGAATAAAACAGAGAATAATTTGCCCTTTATCATGGCACTTGATGGACAGATGGGAAGTGCTCAGATTCTATTGTTTTGCCAGGTGCCGTCCCAGCATCCTTATCCCCTTTGCTCCACCGGCCTCTCCAATCAAATCTACTTTTATATGGGGATTTCTCAACCTCAGCACATTTTGGGCTGGATAGTTTTTTGGGGGATAGGGGTGCCCTGTGTACTGCAAGGTGTTTAGCAGCATCCCAGGTCTCTACCTACTAGATACCAGTAGTACTCCTCAGTTGTGACAACGAGACATTGTGTGTCCAGATATGCCCACATGTGTCCTGGAGGGCAGTATTGCCCCCCGCATTGAGAATTATCTGACTCCTGTGCTGCCTGGGAGGGGCAGAGCAGGAAGGACACCTTCCTCCAGGTGCCACTTTCTCTTTGTGTCAACCTGCAGTGGTCCTTACTTGTAACCTGTTGAAGAAAGAAGACTATCTGAAATGCTAATTTGGATTTCCCTTCAATTTAGTGAAAAAAAAATTAATTGTATTAAAAACAGTGAGAATTTAAAACACAAGCAGAGGCCGGGCTCAGTGGCTCAGCCTGTAATCCCAGCACTTTGGGAGGCCAAGGCGAGTGGATTGCTTGAGCCCACAGGTTCGAGACCAGCCCGGGCAATTTGGCGAGACCTCATCTCTACAATAAATCAAAAATTAGCCGGGCACAGTAGCATGCGCCTTTAGATCCGGCTCCTGGGAAGACTAAGGCAGAAGGATCACCAGAGCCCAGCAGGTCGACACTGGAGTGGCTGTGAGCATGCCACTTCACTCCAGCCTGGGTGACGGAGTGAGACCTCAACTCAAATAAATAAATGAATAAATAAATAAAAATAAATAAAACACATACAGAATATGAAACTACACTGGCTATTAATAGCTGGAGTGGTAAATAGGCTGTGAAGCATTCTGTTAACATTATCCATAATGATCTTCAGGAATGTCGTTGATTTGTATCAAAACTATATAGTATTTTCTTCCTGCTCAATAATTAATTGACCACTATCATTGTCCCATTCCTCTGAAAGGATGGTAGTCATTTTTTCCCTCTTCCCAGTGTACATTCTGTTATGGGAGGGTCTATTTGGAAGGTGTGAGATGTATATTCTGGCCCCAGGCTGAATCCTTGTTTTCCAGGGCTGTACTCTTATCTGGAAAGCGAAAGTAGAGCTAGATGCGTGGTTTTCAGTTTGCTGCCTAGAACCCCAGGGCAACAATCCCCTGTTACTCTTTTCCTGGGCACACTTGAGGGCTTCTGAGTGCTCCCTTTACTGATGGAACTCTCATACCCAGTAACTCTGAAGTAGGGGGTCAGCACAATCTTGCAGGAGAAATGAGGGGAGAATGTAGCTTCTCCAGATGGATGCTTTGCAGACACTGGGCTCGTTTTACCTTCATGCTGGCTTCTGAATTCTGAGTTTGTCAGGGATATTGTCCCCTGGGTAAATGCTCCCTGACCTCCCTCCCCCACCCAGCCTGTCCTGGGGATGTTCAGATCTTGGTGGTGACAGTAATTTGTGGCTAATAATTCCTGAACTTGCTCATTTCTGCATGGCAGGAATTTGAAAGGGCAGTATGCACAGTCCCTTTTCTCTCTTTCTCTGATGTATTAGTCTCAGCCAGACTTCATGATTTGCCCTTGTCCATAATTTCTAGGGTCCAGCTGCTTTAGATTACGAAGATACCAGATAAAGTGATCCACTTTAAAAATAAATGTGACATTTTACAGTGCGGTTGAAATGCTACCATGTTTGGTGTTTGCTGGGGACTACTTTACTTTGTATAAAAAAGTCCATTATTGCATGGTTGGTGACACTTGGGCTTTCATTTATTTCTGAACAGCATGAGGTAGAAATAAATAAAATTATATCCACAACTACATCAAAGACAGAAACACCAACTGTGTCTAAGTCTCTGAGTTCTTCTCTGGATGACACTGAAGTTAAGAAGGTGATGGAAGAATGTAAGAGGCTGCAAGGTGAAGTTCAAAGGCTACGGGAGGAGAACAAGCAATTCAAGGTAATCTTAGTTTATTTTCTGATTATCTGCAGAGAGCAGGGACATTTTCACTGGTTCTTGGATAGGGGAGCTAATGAACCCCTGAATGCATAGGTGCTTTTTGTTTTTGGTATTTGCCCATTTTTCCTTCACCAGAAGAAATTTCCATAGGTTTCATCAGATTCTCATAAAGGTCATTGACTCCCCCTAAACTAAGAACCACTGTCCCTTGGGCAGAAGTTTCACAACTATTTAAACTCTTGTCACCTTAAAAAAAAAAAAATACCCGCCCACCCTCCATTAATGTAACTTGAAAATAAATTTTGAGACTCAAAGAGCAGTTTTTATTTTGAGTATGCATTTTCAAATCCCACTTTATCTCCATTCACATAGGTGAAAATCTCTCTCTCTCTTTTTTTGTTAAGAGAGTAGGTACTGGCTTTACAGTCTGTTTGAACAGGAGTATAGTTCTGATATTGGAAGACTCTAAGTAGGTCTGGGCATTTGTGGCTCATCCAACTGTTGATGTGGTGATGAGATTGGAAATGGGATACTGTCACAGTAGATGGGCACTGGAGATTGTGGAAGGAGGAGGCCAGGTCTCCAGCTCGTTGATGAGGCAGTTGGCACTGGCACTGGCAGAGCGGATTGTACTGTTGATGAAAGAAGGCAGGTGCGTTTCTTTTGGCTGTGAGGTCTGTAGGGTTGTGGAGGTGACTGTAATTCAGTTTGAACTATCTCTGAATCTGTGCTTGTCACAGCATCTTTTAGGCCTCCATTTGCTAAATGCCTCAAAGTCCCCTTCCAGCATTACAATTTAGAGTTTGTCTGTATTAGATGTGGTATTGAATATAACATTTTTGGATATCAGATTATAAAACTTTTGTTGCAGCTTAAATGTTTAGGCCTATCTGTTCTCTTTTTCTTGATCATGCTACTTAAACACATACACTCTTTAACGACTCTAGCACCAGATACACATAATGCATTCATATAAGCTAAGTTTTCCTTCTCTTTTATGCTGTCAACAAGGTGGATATAGGAGAACTGACAGAATTTGGGGAAATGTCATCATCATCTTCCTTTGCAGTAATCTTGATTTGCCTCATTCATTAAAACTTCTTTAATATGGAGTACATTGTGAAGCTGATGCTTTACTTTTTGGCTAAAAATCTAAGCCATGCCTCAGGCTTCTCTTAGAGTGTTATTTCTCTTCAGAAACAGTTCTGTGCCACTTAAAATGATAAATAGGTAGAAATAGCTTCTATATAAAGCCAATAAAATAAAAGCTGTAGTTTGCTGTGCCCATTTTTTGAAGTTAATCGAACAACACCATTAATTTGTCACTGTGCTATAATATTGGCCATGCCTCATGAGCAGAATGTCTTTAAAATATTATCAGATTAATCTTGACATTAGGAGATTCTTTATCCTGCCAAACACTGATTTCTTGTTTTGTGTTGGTTCATTCTTTCACTTGGCCAACACACTTTACTGAGGGTCTAGTGTGTACCTGGCATTGTGGATTCAAACACAAGCAGTCACTGCCCTTGAGGAGCTCTGTTGATGAGGGAGCAGGGAGAGACCCAGCCACAGACGATTACAACCCAGTGTGATACGTGTACCACAGAGACAGCAACACATTGTAGGGAAAGTCAGCTTCCTGGGCCCATCTGCTGGTGACTTCAGGTTTCCAGATACTCGGGCGACTGGGAGAGATTTGAAGGAAAAGAAGAAAAGAATGTACAACTGGTATGTGGGGGCTGAGGGATGATTAGATGGAGTAATTAGCAAGAGATCTGGCTCAGCAGATGAGTTTGGGCCAGCCTTGATGCATGTCCCTCTTCAAGGATGTGGGCTTGGCCTTGAGAGCATGGAAATGGCATTGTAGATCTACACAATAACCTGCAGCTTCTTAAGGCAGCGTGAAGCAATTAAGGCAGAGACAGTGGAGATGAAGGAAGAATCTGCATTTGTGTTCCTTACACAACACATAGCCATGTGTGGTCAAGTGTCTTTGTAAGAAAGAATGTTGCTTCTTTAGTGAGAAATCCATGCATTAAGTAGAAATTATGTGGAATGAGTATATCAGTGTCAGTCACATTTTAATATTCCAGATATATTTTGATCCAGTAGTCTGCATGTATCTCATCAAGTACCAACTATGTATGGAGCTCAGGTGTCCCACTTTGTAGAGTCTTGTGGTTTGTGTATTTGTGCTTTGGGAAATGCCTGTGATTTCAAAAGTTGATGACGACTTTATTAGGGAGGTTTGTTTATTAGGGTTAGGAAGGACACAGGAGTTGGGCTCGGATGAAGAGGAATGGCCAGGAGACATAGCCAGAAAGATGGATGGGCTGAGGGTTCCCAGGGCCCAGCTGACCCGCTTGAGAGCTTTTTTCTGTAAATCATGGGGAATCAAGGAGTGCCCTGCTTAGGTTTATGTAATTAGGAGGTAACTAGCAGCATTGTGTGAGATGGACAAAAGAAGAGAAAGGCTTCTGGCAGTATTTTCTCAGCAGCTTCAAGCCATTCCCTTCCTCTTGTAGACTTCAGTCACTCCATTTGCAAAGTGAGGTTGGACTGTATCATGTTGTCCATATCTGGGCATAAACACCCTGCTAAGCGGTATAGTGAACCTCCCCCCTTTCTCATGCTGTGCTGTCTTTGAAATGTGCGCTTACTCCTTCCTGTAGGAGGAAGATGGCCTTCGGATGAGGAAGATGGCGCAGAGCAACAGCCCCATTTCGGCATTAGCTGCAGCTGGGAAGGAAGAGGGCCTCAGCACCCGGCTACTCGCTCTGGTGGTTTTGTTCTTTATCGTTGGCGTGATTATTGGGAAGATTGCCTTGTAGAGGCAGCATGCAAAGGATGGTAAATCAGATTGACGGATCCACCATATCATGGGATTTAAATTTATCATAACCATGTGTAAAAAGAAATTAATGTATGATGACATCTCACAGGTCTTGCCTTTAAATTCCCCTCCCTGCACACACACACACAAGTACACACACGCAAATATAATATAACAATCTTTTAGAACGTTAATAATGTATAGTAAATGAATGGAGAAAAGAATGATCTTTATTAATGATGAGGGAAACCATGATTGATGCCACAATGGCATATTGTAAATGTCATTTTAAACATGGGTAGGCCTTGGTACATGTTGCTGGATTACCTCTCTCAAAACAGGACACTCTTCCTCGCCTGTTGGTGCTGGCCTGTGGGCACTGAGCCCAGTGTGGCAGGGAGCACAGTCAGCTCCCCGCAGCAGTCCCTGCCTGCCCACTCCCAGCCCAGGCTGCTCCCATGTCTTCAGTTTGTCCGAGCCATCAGCTCCTTGAGGCTCATGAACAGAGTCAGAAGTTGAAAAGAACTGCACGGTGGCAGCATCAGATGTGCTCATCATGAATGAAAGACATGTGTTGACTGATTGGCCCAGCACTTTGGAAAGACGTCAATGCCTTGTTCTCTTAAAGGGACCAAACTGAATTCCTGTTGGTTCATGTAGTGAAGTTGGACTGTTATTCAGAGATGTTTAATGCATATTTAACTTATTTAATGTATTTCATCTCCTGTTTTCTTATTGTCACAAGAGTACAGTTAATGCTGTGTGCTGCCTGATGCCAGAGGGCGTGGGTTCCTCTGTCTCTGGAGGTTCTGGGCATGTGGAGGTGGGGTTGACTGGGATGTTGGAGAAGAGCTGCCAGGAAGTGTTTTTTTTATGTCACTAAATAACAGCTGTCATAGGGAGGGAAACTCTTAGTAGTGGCAGTCAACTCTAGGTTACCCTTTTTAATGCAGAAGAGTAGTCAGTCATCTAGATTGTTCTTTTCACCACCTCTCAACCACCTTCATACTTGTAGCACACAGGCCCAAGTTTGATCCTGACCCCTTGGGGACCTGGCTTGGAGTCAGTATGAATGAATTAGGCTGCAGAAGGTTAGGAGAGAGGGCACCAGCAGCTGGGGTGGGGAGTGGGTGGTAGGAGAGACTCTTCAACTAGTCCATCTATCTAGTAGTCATTGAGAGTTTGACTGTGGATTTATTTTACACCATAAAAGACCAATCCAATTCTGTTCGACTATGTAGCATCTTGAAAAGAAAAAAAAATTAAATAAAGCCCCAAAATTAAGCATTCTTTTGTCATTTTGTTATATTTGCTTTATGGGGGGATATTATTTTATTATCATCTGTATTATTTTGCCATTAGAAGGTTGATTTTAAAATGAGCCCTATCAATGAGAAATATATATGTTTAATGACTTAACTATACATACATATATATATATGTTTTTTTAAATTGGCTTCAACTGAGTATGAAAAGTAAAACTGCTGAAAATCTAAGCACCTGGTCACCTTTGGCCTTCCATTGCTTTGGCCTTCAGTAAAAAATAGCCTCTTCTCTGGATCAGGGAAGCATGCACAGAGACTAGTGACAGGTGCACAGGTTTGAGGACATATTCATCAGAAGGAAGACAGTGCTGAGAAGTCACATACCCTGAGCCACATTGCCCCTGAGCCTGGCCCTGGCAAGCTGGGTCAGGGGCCTCGAGACTGGTGAAGTGGAAGTCTGTGCTTGGTCTGAGTAAGTAACTTCCTGTCTTCACAAAAAAAAGTTAACTGTAAATTCCAGGTACTTGTAGGCAATGGTGAGGAGACCTGGGTCTTCCCTGAGCACCTGTAACTCGGATTGCGTTGGGAGTCCATCCCACTGTGAATGAGTCTCCTGGGTCTTTTCCGAGTGGCTTGGGCACTTAGGAAAGGCAGTGAGAAGACAGAGCTGTAAGGCATGTGCCTTCTGCCCCCGAGTTTTCTCTAAGTGGACTGACATTTGCTAATTGTAGGCACTGCAGCCAGTCCTTCATTCTCAGTCTTTCTGTAGAGCCCAGTCCCTCAGGGCTTTGAAAGGAGAGGGATTAGAGGGTCTCAGCGAATAGGGGAACAGCACTGTCTTTTGACCCTAGACGGGACTGTGTTTCAATGAGACTTCACCTGGAAGCAGCCTGCTTGTGGGATTTGACTTGTCTGTCTGCCACAGTCCTTAGGGGAAACCACTGTGTTTCAGGCCTTTGAAGGTAGGTTGGTGTCTGTGTCCATCTCAGAGGAGGCACTCAGCTTCTCAGGATACAGCCATTTTGGTTGCAACTGAGAGTCAAATGTTACAATCCAGAGTTGTCTCTTCCTCCTCTTTCATCATCCTCTGAAGGCCTTTTCCCTTCTGGAGGTCAGGACTTGGTGGACACATGTTAGTCTGTGGGGCTTTTTTGACTGAGTGGAAGAAGGAGACCCTCCAGGGAGAGAAGCAGCAAGGTGCTTGAAAGGTTAGTTGTTAAAGTCATCCTGGTCAGGAAGAGAAAGAATTGGAGCCGGCACTGCTCCCTTGAGAATGTGGTGCACATTTAGGGAGCTTTTCTAGAATGACAGATGGAAAAACAGAGAAAGGCAAAGAGAAGCTGAGTGTGGGGCCCCGTCACAATGGTTTGCTCTGCCCTGAGGGTAAGACTCTGATCCTGGGGAATCCGCAAGTATGGGCAGAGCGAGGCTGGGGTTGGGGTGCTGACTAGGAAGTGAGCCTGGCTGAGCCACAGACTGGCTGTCCTCAGATTTGCCCCCAAGGCCACTGGCTCCACAGCACCTTTGAGAGGGCTGCCTGTCTTCAGAGAGGCCAGTCACAGGGCTTGCAAATCCAGAAGAGATGGAAGCAATAGCAGTCCTGTAAATTTTTATTGATTGAATTTTTAAATGGATAATTTAAGCTCCCTTGGCATGATAAAAGATGCCACTTAAAGACATCAGGCTGTATTTGTAGGTGTGAGGAACTGGCTTTTTTTCTCCTCCTAGTTTGCATGTTTTCCCTCTCTAGTCTTCAAAACTGCTGGCACCAGCAGTAATAAACACTGATAAAAATCAAAATTGATTTTTACCAGTGGACAGTTTATACCTAGAGAAACGACTTATGCCTACCTAATACAGAAGGGGAAAAAATGAAGAACCTTCAGTGATCCGTGAAAACCTAAACGTTTTCAAACAAATCCCAGGAACAGAATTGCTATCGGTAGATATCAGTACCTAGCTTACAGGCTGTGTTGAGTCAGATATAACTGAATGCAGTGAGAGCCCAGAGCTAAATAGCCTTTCGAATTAATCTGAAAACAAGCTCTGTGTGTGCATGCGTGCGTGTGTACGTGTAGCATATGTACCATATGTATGTAACTTGACAGTTGTCAAATGGTGCCTCTATTTTTTGCCCACAAATCTTTGTATTTGCAAACTTAGAATCCGTGCCAAAATGCAGTGCCATTTGTCATTTTTAGCTCTTTCTCTAAAGAACTGGCCCATGTACACATTTCTGGTTATGGTTTGTGAAATTCTTAGTTTAAAAAGATACCTCTACGTATATCAAGAGATACCAATCTTGGACTTCCATGTGTCGCTTTGAACCTTTGAGTGCCACGTACCCTTCTTGGCCTCTTTGGTGTAGAGGCCACTGCTTCCCCCTGCTGGCGATGGCAGTTCACTGAATGGCGTCTGGCTGGGCTTCCCGCTGTTTAGCCTGTGCTACCTGGGGGAGGGGGAGAGCTAAGGAAAAGGGTGCGATGAGTCTGAAGTGGGTACTGTGAGGATCCCTGGCCTAATTAAGCTCGGGTCCATGTTTGCTGTCCTGAGAACGAGTGTTCTCAAAGGTGGGCGGGAATGGAATCTCATTGAGAGTCCTCTGTGAAGCGTAGACGGATGGCTCCCTTTCGCAGCACACAGATCCTGCAAGGCCAGCCTCACTCTTCTGGAACACAGAGGGTGGCCAAGACCACGTGTCCCCTCCATGAGCTGGGTCCCTCAGGGATACTGTGGCCTGAATGGATTTGGAGATGGCTGTTCCTCTTCCTCAGAGCTGCTCTGATAGGAACATTTTAGAGGAGGTTGCTGTCCAGCGCCACTCCCTGGCTATGCAGAGCATTGTCTGTACGTTTGTCCGCTCCTTAGGACAGCTGGGGCCTGGAGATGGTGACTCTGTTTTGCACATGAAAAAATGAAGGCCCGGGAAGTGACATTGGCAGCTTGTTTAGAACAAACTAAATCAATCTCTGTGGAGGCTGTATCCTAAGACACCATTTCTATGCGGAAAGTCGCTCCTGGGAACCAAGTGGATGGCCCCTCACTGCCCTCAGCTGCCCTGACATCTGAACATCTTTTGTGCATCTCCACACCTTATCCAGTCATTGTCAAGCTAAAGTAGGTAGCATGAGGACTATAGCTCAAATGTTTTTTCTTTTGGAAACAAAACCCACTCTAGACAGTGGAGGAATGTGCACTTTCCATTTTCTTACAGCCTGCAGACCTCTGCCCAATGCTCCCGGGGAATGAATTTGAGGGTTTCAGAAAGAAATGACAAGCCTGTCCCAGCCGGGCAATGATTTCTTTGGAGGCTTTATGTAACTTGCACATCAGATGTGGACGAGGGCAGTTCCTTAGGACTGATGTTGCAGAAGTGGCCTGCCGAGGCTCGAAAAGCCCGAGCTCCTGTGTTCAAGGCCTCTCCTGGGAAACAGTGAAGGGGACGAGTCACAGGAGACTCTGAGAAGAAACATCCACCAAGAGGCAGCTTAGAGGCTGTGAGCACAGAGCTGCGGCGAGATCCAGCCCTCTCCCTTCAGCCTCTGAATCCCATTAGTCGCACACTTAGCCCACGAGCCTCAGTCACCAGGAACATGAGTTGGGGCATATGAGGTCACCCACTTCGTGCTGAGGGACCCAGGCCTCCTTCCCTGGGGGTGTATCTGTATCTGCAGCACTGCACAATAGAGGCTTCATTTTAATTTATTTTCATTAGAGGCATTTTGAAAAATTTAAAAGACAACCTCACATCAACAGTTATGTATAATAGTTAAAGGGAAACCGGCAGAAGTGGGTAAGAGCTTGCCTTGGTGAATTATAATTACTTGAGATTTCTTTTCTTAATGGAATTAATTCTTAATGGAATTAATTCATTAGATAATGTCTGCATCAAATCTGTAGAAAAGGAAGAAAAATCTAGCAACAAAAACCTAGCTATTATCTAACTTGCCATAAATATTTGCATTTATGATACTTTGGAATCCATGATATGGATTGCTTTGATTAAAACATGTCAGTTGAATGAAACGCTACTGGGGGGAATTGTTTTTTGCTGCTAGATAAATGCTGATGTTTATTTTTAAACCAGGAAACATTGATCCTGTAACAATGGCCTATTACAATTGCTTTATTACAGCGCAGGGCTGATATGATCATTTGGCTAACGGGTGTGGGTGTGAGATGATGCTGGCTCACTGTCCTCTCGCCCACTCGAATTCTGATATGCCTCCTGCCGGGGGAGTGGTGGCCAGGGAGGTGCGTTTCACCGGTGCCCAAAGCCATGTCTGGCCCCACTAGAACAAGCTACTTTTACTTTCTGTTTTCCTTCAGAAAACACCAACTGAGAGAAACAAGCCAGATAGCTGAACACAATTTCATTAAAGTTAAATGCCAGCAAAAATAGGGAGCTTTTTATGATTTGAGACGATGATGAATTCGTGCACATGTTTCACACATGGACTTGCCGGTTTTCCATGTAATACAAACAAGGTCTGGTTCTTTCTATGAACTGGCTGCCTCATCTTTATTTGATTTTTTCAGAAGTAAATGGATTCAGCTGTTAATCCTTTATTAAAAAATGTGGGGTTTTTCCCCCACTGAATCTTTGACATGAATTCAAAGGTCAGAATTTACTGTCTAATACCGAGACCATGTGTACAAGAACTGTTTTTGCTTCTCATTATTCCCTCCCTCCTTTAGCGAATGTTTAACTTGTACCTTCTAGATGTTAGATACTGGGTGAGTTGCTCAGAGATTAGTCCATGGGAGTGATTTTGTTTTTGTGTTTTTCTTCATATGCCGCCTAAGTAAGGGGATTCAAGCTTATACACAGAGAGAATGCAGAATATACTTGGTTCTTATTTCTGTTGCTGGTTTCCTTTTTAAAGACAATTTATAAACTGCTGCTTTTGGAACTTCTAAGAAACCAGAAGGATGTGTTTCAGTGCTCCCCTCAGCTCTCTGCCTTTGCGAGTGAGGACATCGTTTCACTCATGCATGCTATTCCTTCCCTGCTCTACATCTTTCTGTGTCCTGGACAAAGAGCTCAGCAGTGATGTGTGTGTTTATTCTGCCTTCGATGTATGCTAACATTTTAGGAACTAAATATTTTAAGCGATGTCTTAAAATGCTTTGGTTTCCATAATTTTTCCTCTATGTATTTTTTTTTTTTTTTTTTTTTGAGTTGGAGTCTCACTCAGTCGCCCAGACTGGAGTGCAGTGGCTGCTCCCGGCCACCGCAGCCTCGACCTGCTGGGTGATCCTTCTGCCTCAGCCTTCCAAGTAGCTGGAACTACAGGCGCGCACTACCACGCCCGGCTAATTTTTAAAATTTATTGTAGAATTGAGGTCCCGCCAAATTGCCCAGGCGGGTCTTGAACCCGCGGGCTCAGGCAATTCACTCACCTCGGCCTCCCAAAGCGCAGGATTACAGGCTGAGCCACCGAGGTTGGCTCCTCTATGTATTTTAAAGTTGTATTTTCTGTTTTGACGTGGAAGCCATCTCAGGAGTGGGGGCAGGAAAGGACTCTTGACACCGCACATGTTGGTGATCTGATGTGTAATAAATCCACGGCTTGACAGCTGACCTTGTTTCCCAGAAGGGTGAGGTGTATTTCTGCAGGGTCAGATGGAAAGAGCCACTCCCAGCATGTTCTCCCATGTTCTGCATCAGCCTGGTGAAACCTGCCCTACCAAGGCATCAGTTTTTGTACATTATGTTCAATAAATTCTGTGCTCTGAATATATTTAAAGAATGCTTCAGTGTCAAATTATTGTGAATGGATGGCTTAAGAACATTTAGATATGCTTTGGAGAAGGTACGAGAGCCCACTGCTTCTTGGGAACAGGACATTGGTTTAAAGGAAAACCAGAGATATTTTGCACCAGAAAACAGATCTGAGAGATGACTTAGGTCAACTTCCTCATTTAACTGATGAGGAGGAATCTTTCACCGAGAGTGCTTAAGCACAGGGGCCAGCTTGCATTTAGTGTTTTCCTGTTGAGGGAGGCATATGTCACTGACTTACAGAGCACCCTCCCCCCCATGAGTTGCTTTTGACCTTGAAAGATGGGGTGACTTCTGTCTATAAGCAGCGGTTGACACTTTTCCATTTTCCAATGTTATGTTTAAACATGAATGAAAACATTTTAATTTCCTTTGCGTAAGTAACTTCCTTTGGATAGTAACACCACGGGCAAGTGGTAAAGACCAAGGCTTCATACAAGACACAGCACGAAGTCAGTTTTCCTCCAACTCCAAACCCACTTCCTTTCTCCATAGACATCCTGAATCCTGACTCTTCTGGAGATCCTCTGTTCATGTAGATGTCTGTGTATATGCAATCTTGTATTTTCTTATACACAAGTGGCAGCACGCATTACCTGCTTTCTTGGCCTGTTGCTTTTTTGACTTTGAAATATGTCTTGAGATCATTTCATGCCAGCCCACACAGTGCTACTGTCAATCATCCCAGTGACTGTAGTTTTCCTCCATATGATATGTCCATGGTTGTACTTATTGAGGGCATTTAAGTGATTTCCAGTCTTGCTGCTACAGACAAAACTACGACAAATGCCCCTATAAATGAGCAAGACTTTCTTGGGTTCAGTTCCCAGAAAAGAAATGGTTGGGTCAGAGGGCGCCTGCATGTTAATTGTGTTGGATACTTTCTACTTTGCCTTTCAAGAGGATGGATCCATTCATAGTCTCAGCGTGCCCTACTTCCTCATTCCTCTGCCAGCACAGGGCATCAGCTAGCTTTTGGTTCTTCACCCAGCTGAAAAGTACACATCGTATCTTAATTTTTGTTTCCGGTTCTTTGCAGGAGGTTGAGCAGCTGTTCACATGTGTAGAGGCCATTTAAAAGCACACGTAAAGACCTGCAGGGAAGTGAGGTCAAGGGTAATGAAGACTATTCCCACAGAGCTGCATGTAAAGAGGCCCAGGGCGTGCGCTCACAAGGGTGGAGTGGAAACAGGAACCTGCCTTGCTTACTAACGGGAAAATTACATGCAGCCAAGTGTATAGAAATGGATTGGCCGGTCGCGGTGGCTCAAGCCTGTAATCCCAGCACTTTGGGAGGCCAAGGTGAGAGGATTGCCTGAGTCCATGGGTTCAAGAACAGCCTAGGCAACTTGGTGAGACCTTATCTCTACAATAAATCAAAAAATTAGCCAGGCATGGCAGTGTGCACCTGTAGTTCCAGCTACTTGGAAGTCTGAGGCAGAAGGATCACCTGAGCCCAGCAGGTCAACACTGGGGTGGCCATGAGCATGCCACTGCACTCCAGCCTGGGCGAAGGAGTGAGATTCCAACTCAAAAAGAAAAGAAAAGGATTGGGCAGGGGAAATAAATAACCTGCTATGGCCAACTCTTAGAGCTCTGATGCCTGCTTATCTCAGCCACCTCACTATTGGGCCCATCTGGACACATGTATGTCACTCGTGCATTCTTGGGGCCCCTTTGACCATGGCATTCATGGAGGACGCGGGTGAGACAGATTTCAGCATCTCTGACCTTGGGGCGGGGGGACCGAGAAAGGGTGGTGGTCTTGAAGGCGTTAAAACCTCTGCTGGGAAAGAGTTTTCTAAACAACAACACAGGGAGCTATTTTGAAGAACTGACCACACTGCTTTGCTATTATCTTTGGTTAGTGTGTTGGAAGACAAATCTGTTACCTGAGAATTTGCCAGGAGTAATGGGAGTGACATTCCCCATCAGAAACTGAAAATACCTTCAGAAATTGCACTGAGAGTCTAGATTTTTCTTTTTTCCCCAGTAGAACTTCTATTTCTGTTTTCTTAGCAATGTTTGACTACTAACATCACTTCAAAGAAGAAAAGAAGTAGTAAAAAAAAAAATGAGAGAAACACAAAATTCGTGTGATGGGCTTTTTGAAAAATGCCCCTGCTACTACTTCAGAAATGTTAAGGAAAGGAGTACAGAAGACAGGAGGCTTTTTAAAGTCAAGCCAAGCCGTTATGTTTTAACCCCCTCCGTGCAGTCGTATTGCTAGTCCTAAAAGTAGCTCCAAACTGTAGAAGATATTTCCCATTAGCAGTGATAAAACCATCCAAGGATATTTATCCAGTTGATGTGTGAGGGAGGGCTGGCAGCCCACAGCTAGGGCTCCATCGTTGCCTCCCCTTTCTATTCCCATAGTGTAGACACTGAGGGGGATCCCAATGTGCACAGACTCAGATGCTCAGTGGTCCTCCCCTTAGCTGTGCCTGTTCTGCCGCACCCTCTGTGCGCCACCCCTACCTCCCAGAGCATTTTCAACTCTCTTCCCATAATCTTCCCTTTACTGGAGGGAAAGCGATTTGAGAGGAAGTTCTAAGTTTTGTTGTGGTTGGGTTTGGTTTTGAGGTATTTTTAAGTTGATTTTTTACCAAAGCATCTTTTGTGTATAATATAAAAAGCCAACTAAACAGGCTCATAATGAAAACCAGCAGCCCGCATCACGCTGGCTTCCCCTTTGCAGCGGCAGCCATTTTAGCTGTTTCTTCTTGTATCAACTTCTGATATGATTATATTATGTTTTCTTGTTTTTTCTCTTCAATATATTATCTGTTGACTTCCTCCTATGTAAGATAAGGATTTATCTCCAATAATCTTTCTCCCAAGCACAGATCTTCTTCTCTTTCTCTCTCTCTCATACAGATGATAATGTTTGGCTGTATCAGTGTTCTTTTGCACAATTAAGACTACTAAAATATTGTTTACAGCTGTACCTTGGATGTTCTATGACTGTATTTCCTTTTCATGTACAATCCTTTGTTTCCCCTGGAGTTACTAAGTCATAGTGTTTTATTTGCTCAGTTCCCTATGTATCTAGTATGAATTCAGCTCCAGGCCCTGACAGAAGTGCAGACCTCCTCAGCGCATTCACACACACCAGGCAATCTATGATTTTTATTTAAATTTTTTTTTTTTAAAGAGAGATCACTCTTGGGACTCTCCATTCTTCTGGCTCCTATCAAGACTGATTAGTGTCTGAGGCTCCTGCACAGCTCTCATCCCAGGAAGGTCCTTCACTCACTATCATCTTCAGAACTCCCTTTACTCTCTTCTAGGTTGAATTTCTTCTTCTGAATTTTCTAGCTTCTGCTTTCTTGTTTTGCTATCTTATTTTGGGGGAACACATCAGGTTTCTAAAAATAGAGTATGTGGAACATAATTTTAAAAAGAATTTTATATACCTGAATGTGTCACATTCTGTACTCCCACTTGATGGATGGTTGTACTGGGTATAAAAGATAAGGCTGAAATCATTCTGAGGATCTTGAAACTGTTTCACTGATTTCCAGCTTCTAGTGTTGCCCTTAAGAAATCTAATGCCATTCTAATTCCCAATTTTTTTTTATTTCTGGGAAAATTCTTTTTCTTTTTTTTTTTTTTTTGAGTTGGGGTCTCACTCTGTTGCCCAGACTGGAGTGCAGTGGCCGCTCCCAGCCACCGCAGCCTTGACCTACTGGGCTCCGGCAATCCTTCCACCTCAGCCTTCCAAGTAGCTGGAACTACAGGCACACGCTACCACACCTAGCTAATTTTTTGAGGTCTCGCCAAGAGATGAGAGCTAGGTCTCGCCCAGGCGGGTCTCAAACCCATGGGCTCAGGCAATCCACTCACTTCAGCCTCCCAAGGCGCGGGATTACAGGCTGAGCCAGTGAGCCCAGCTGGGAAAATTCTTTAACTTGAATTTTCAATGCTCTTTTGATTTTTTTCTAACATATTTATAATTTTCAGTTACTATTTCTTTATTTTCCTATTATTATTCTTTGTTTATTGCAATCTTCTCTAGTTAGATGTATGCATTTTTTCATTGAGAATATTTTAGTCCTTTGTTGTTCTTCTTTTGTTGTTATATGAAGAATTGAAAAATGTGGTGGTATTTAAAGCACTAAGATTATTTTCACAAACTGGGCAAAAAAATCAAGATTCTACCTCTACAAAAAATAAAAATAATTAGCTGGGTGTAGTGGTGCACACCTGTAGTCTCAGCTACTTGGGAGGCTGAAATGGGAGGATCACTCGAGCCCAGGAGGTCAAGGCTGCAGTGAGCTATGATTACACCACTGTACTTCAATGTAGGTGACAGAATGAGACCCTGTCTCTAAATTTAAAAAATAATAAATGTTAAAAAAGTATTTTCATTGAGGAGATTAGAATATTTTCATTAGAAGATTTGTTGCTGTATGCTCTGTATATCTACTGTCACTTTGGACTAGATTTGACCTCTCTCATTTTCGAGGCATTCCTCAAATGCATGGAGGTCCTTTCTGACCTTGCAAGTGAGCACTGAGGACCTGGTAAGAGACTGAATGTGGGCAGGTGGGATCTGCAGAGTGGCAGGTTTCTAGGAAAGCTAACTGGTCGGTAGAAACCTGACAGATGCCTAGGCTGGAGTGCAGTGGAACCCTCACAGCCACCACAGCCTTGACCTGCTGGGCTTAGGCGACCCTTCTGCTTAAGCCTTCCAAGTAGCTAGAACTACAGACACATGTCACCACACCTGGCTAGTTTTTGTAATTTACTGTAGACTTGGCCAGGATCTGGGCTTTTTTTTTTTTAAGCTTGGGCTGGTTTCTCTGGGCAGGAACCTTCCAGGGTCCTTCCTGGCAGCTTGAGCCTGATCACCATCTCTCTAGGAGCCAAGTGGAAAAGGAGGTTGTACAATGTCACCGTTTAATGTGTAGAGTTTTACTCACTACATGTGGGTTATCCCTTCTCCAAAATGCTTGGGGCCAGAGGTGTTTTGGATTTCAGGGGTTTTTTTCGTTTGTTTGTTTTTTTAACTTTAGAATACTTGCATTATCTTTGCCAGTAGACTGCCCCTAATTTGAAATTCTTAAACCCAAAATTCTCCAATGAGTATTTCCTTTGAGTGTCATGTTTTGGATTTTGGAGCATTTTTGATTTCAGATTTTCAGATTAGGTATATTTAAACTGTATTTTTAGCATGATTCATTGACCTGGCTAAGTCCAGAGATCTCCAGGTTGGTTTTTTTACAGGGATTAGGATCTGGGAGTCAATCCCCCTTGACAAATTTGTAACATATTTCGGAGTCCTCCTGCTTTTAGCCTCATGGTTCCTCAGGCCTTGAAGTCTGGGTCCACCATTTCTTGAGCCCCTGGGGGCATCTGTGGCAATGTGAACTTACTTCTGAGCTGCATGCCCTGGCCAGGTTCTTTCTGCCTTCTGTTGTTCAGTCAGTGATGAGCTGCCCACATTTCCAGATTCCAGAATTCTGCCATCTCTCATTGGCCCTAACTCCTTTTCTGTTTATCCTTGTGACTTTGTGCCATTTGATTCTTTCGCATCATTTATTGGGACTTTAGGAGGAAGTAGATAAAAGCACGTGTCTACCTGTCTACCTTAGCTGGAAGTCTGGAAGTCCTGTTATGTGGTGGGTGTCCTGTCCATCCATGTATGTAGATCTTACTAATGGACACCATGATTTCAACAGAAGTAATGACCACCCAAGTTTTGTTTAGTTTCTAAATTCTCCTGAGGAGCTGGGCTCGGTGGCTCAGCCTGTAATCCCACGCCTTTGGGAGGCTGAGGTGAGTGGATTGCCTGAGCCCGCAGGTTCGAGACCCGCCTGGGCAGCAAGACCTCATCTCTACAATAAATAAAAAAATCAGCTGGGCGTGGTAGCGTGCGCCTGTAATTCCGGCTACTGGGAAGGTTGAGGTGGAAGGATTGCCGGAGCCCAGCAGATCGAGGCTGTGGTGGCCGGGAGCGGCCACTGCACTCCAATCTGGGCAACAGAGTGAGACTCCAACTCAAAAAAAATAAAAAATAAAAAATAAATTCTCCTGAGGGGCTGGAAACAATACAAATGTAGGAGTAAGAGTAGCAGGTTGCTAATAACATGTGGAGATATCTACTATTTGATGAAAGGCATTTCTCTTAAAATACATCATTGACTCTGTTTGGATCACTTGCCAGTTATAGTTTTCCCATGATCAGCATTGGGGCTGGGTGGCTCCAGAAACCATCCGTTTTCAGCCCATTCTACTGGTGAAGAAACTGAGGCCAGCAGGGTCTAGGTGGGGCAGAGTCTCCAAAGCTAATAGGGATGAGAGCTCTTGGATGCCTGTGTGAGGCTGAGAGCTGCCCACTCCCTGCCTCTGGGGTGAGAATCCTGAGATGGATTCTCAGGGGACCCCTACCAGTCCTGTGGCCTTCTGTTCAGGGACAGCAGGTGTCTGCAGTGTCCTTCTGGAAATACCCTGGCTAGTAGAAAACAGGCATCCTCAAGTTCTCTGCTCATCTTACTGAAAAAAAGGCAGCAACATCAAATTCCTAGCCAGTATTTAGAGTGTGTGGTTGTCATCTCGATGTTTGAATTCAGAGCTCCAACCGGGGGGTCAGAGCATTTATTTTTTGAACTGGTATTTATTGAGTTCCTGCTATGTGCCCGATGCCATTCCACACACTGGGGACGACTGTGTGGACCCACTGGGGACCCATCAGGAAACATGACTGACAGGTGTCCTGCTGGCCAGGTACTCAGGCCAGAGGCGAGGCTGACAGTGAACAAAAACTAACAGAGGATATGGTCAGATTTCAGGTACCAGCCAACGCCATGCTGAGTTGCAGAGGGTGCCATGGGGAAATGGCTGCACTGTGGTGAGGGACTCATTTGTTTGGAGTGGACAGAGCATCCCAGGGGAGGGAGGAGCTGGTGTAAAGACCCCGAGGAGATCAGACTCTGAGTTTGATGTGTTCACAGAACAGCACAGAGGCCGCAGTGACTGGGCCGGGGGCTGGGGCCAGAGGTGCCCAGGAGGGAGGAAGAGGGAGGCTCGGAAGGTTCGTTCTAGAAATGTTGGTGGGTAATTTACTCCCATCTGGTGTTCAGTCACTTAAAGCCATCAAGAGTGGATTGGAGGCCCCACACCACTGTCCAAGCTCCCCCACTTATGTGATGACTGCTCCTCCCCTCTCTGGTTCCCCTCTGTGGCTCTAATGGCTGTACATCTGCCCTGGCCATGGCCCCAGCGCGGTTCCACATTCTGCGTCAGAGAGCTCAGTCCCTCATGCCTGAGTCACCTGTGCTCCCAAGGGAGGATGCGTGACCAGGGCCGCGTCCCCGAGCCACACACCACACGCCGCTGCTCAGCCTGGCAGCACCGCTGGGAGATTAAACCCATGTGCTTAGAGCAAGGCAGAGAAATAACTTCTTTGGATAACCAGCATCTGGTAGTTAATGGGCCTCTGAGAGCCGTATACAATTTAAACTTTTTATTTAAAAAAAAAAAAGCTCATTTGCTCTCCTGGGAGCTGTGCTGTGAAATTATCAGCTGCATGGGCTGCTCCCCACTTCTTAAATGTAACTAAACACACAACAGAGAACATTAATTTTGTCTTGCTTTGAGCAGGACTCTGGGTTTTTCTCTCCCCTCTGGGTGAAAGCTGTCCCGAGTTTTGTGCAGAGGCATTAAGGTCAGAAGCAAAGACTGGGATGCCTGGTGTCCATAGGCCTCTGACCCTGTTCCCAGAGAGTGTCCTCAGCCTCTAAAGTACCCCCCTTCCTTCATTAGCCTAGAGTCTGACCTCCTGCCCAGGAGAAAGGGACCAGGGTGCTTTCATTGCCTTCATGCTTCCTTCCTGTGTCAGCTGTCCCCATGCCAAGAAGCCCAGCAAGGGGTGGCAGCCAAGTCCCAGTGAGGGAGTCTTGAAGCTTCTCTCTGGCGCCACATACCCCTTCTAATGTGTGATGGAGCATGCTGGGTTCCCTAAACACAGTTGAGGAGCCCTGTACCCACCGGGAGCCAGGAGGACACCCCTGTCCCGAGGGCAGCCACACAGAGGGATCTCTCTATTTGCTGCAATTTGGACACCGGGTTTTACTCACGGTGTGTGACTTCAGGCAAGCCCCTTGTCCTCTCTGAGCCTCAGTGTCCTCGCCTGCTAGATGCGGGGACTCGTACACCTTTAATTGGACCCAGCTGGGCCTCCCAAGTGACACCGTGCCTGGCATGCGGCCTGTTCACAGGTCTCTGTGTGGAATTGGCCATGTTTACTGAGGGTCTTTCTACCATGCCCCTGACCCTCCTGGAAAGATCTCAGTGAGTGAGCCAGAGCCCTTTCCGTATCCCATGGAGCTCACATTCTAGGCAGGGGATAAGCGTAAGCACATAAGACCCATCAAGACACAGAAAGAAGGCCAATGGGGCCAGGGCTTGGGCAGGCAGGGACAGACACTGTGGGCAGCAGTGAACCAGACGCAGGGATCTTGTTCTGGGGCAGGGGGAGTCCCTGGGGAGTTTTCAGCAGGGCAGACAGTGGTATGAGACGAGCCTGGGAGAACTGGGGTCTACTGGTGAAATTCTCTGGAAGACACTCCGCTTCCTTTCTTTAGAACCATCATCCCCTTGGTTGACTTAAAAAACCCACAAGAACATTTTTCAGGTTGTTTAATTTTATTAAAAAAATCAAATTTGATGATAAATGGTGGCGTGGTTGCTTCTAGCCTCGGATACAAGAACTACTCATCTGTGGACACATCATCAAGACCCACCATCAGCCCCACCTGGAACTCCCCCCACCCCAATATCAAGACCTGCCCTTTGGTAAATACGCCAGGAACACTCGTGGCTCTCTGAGACCTCGAGAATATTAGCTTGGTGTTTTTTGTTTGTTTGTTTGTTTGAAGAAGAATGGGTAATAAGTTAGAGAAATTTCAGCAGGCCGATGGAGGCCTACATGGTCTCAGGGAGAACAAGGGCTTCCCTCTGAAAGCATCATCAGCCTCACAGACAGTTGCTCAAGATCTGTGTTAAGAGCTGAGATCGAGAGGGAAACGGGGAGGATGGAGGGGGTGAGCCACCGGCCTGCAGTCCTGACCTAAGCCCACCGGGATGCCAGTTAATTTCCAAGTGTGCAGATGAGGTCTGGGGCACACAGGCAGGGTCCTAGGGAGGCCCAGCCCATCCCTCCTGTGAGGATAGCCCCCTCCCAGCACGGACACCCGTACATTAGGTCATGGTGTGGAGGCTGGGCGAGACAGGCTGTGCAGCACCACGTCTCCAGGGGTAGCCTGGAGACCCAACCTCCACATCTGGGGGGCCCAGAGACACACATTCAGAGGTTCACTCCCCCTCTGTCATTCAAGCACAGTGGATCTTGGAGACAAAACGGTTGTGCAGGGCTAATGGCAAAGCATGTCGTGTCACCGCTATCCTTAGTATGAATTACTTTCCAGAGGCTGGAAGTGCTGCTTCCCTCCAAAGACCTGCCCCCAGCTGCTAGCCCGGTGCACACGGTGGTCCTGGGGCTTGGGGGGCCAAAGCCCACTGGGGAGGCCGTGCTCCCTGCCCAGATGGCACTCTCCACACTCACATGCTGGCCGGGGAGGACTGGATGTATCTGCATGCAGTGTGGATAGCTTGAGGTCTGACTCGCAGAAGCACCAGCAGATGCAGACACCAGCAGTCAAGACTCAGAAAGCTGCCCCAAGAGACAAACTCTTTGCCAGAAAGCTGAGAAGTACCGAGAGCTTGGAGCAGCATCTTTAATGCATGGCCCCGCTTTGAGTGGGTTGCTAAATGAGATGCCACATGCAAATTAAGGATCTTTAAACAACCACCTACAGGCTTGGCAGGACAGCAGGCGTCATCCCCAAGGCAGAGCCTTGGGGTGTCCTCTCGCACCCATCCTCCCAGAATCCCAGGATGCAGGGAGAGGAGGGTGGGGGGCTGTGAATGGAGGGGTTCCCCGACCAGCGCCTGTCGGTGAGCTACCCATGAGAAGGAATGTGCAGGACCGGGAGTGATGATCTAGACAGAAGCTCACACAGCAATGAACATTGCTGCCATGTCCATGTGCATGGCCAGTGGCCCCAGGTCACGGGACATGGCATGGACTTTGCAGGTGATATGAGCTCATGGGCAAGCCTGGGACACGGGCTGGGCTTAGAAGCATGGCTCCTCCCTACAGATCGCTTGAGGGGCCCACTGCTGGGCGGGAAACCTCAGGGCCAGAATGGTTTCCAGAAAAGCCATCTTTTTTTTTTTTTGAGATAGGTTCTCACTCTGTCTGTGTCACCCAGGTTGGAGTGCAGGGGTGCAATCATAGCTCATGGCAGGCAGCCTCGAATTCCTGGGCCCAAAAGATCTGCCTCAGGCTTCCAAGTAGCTGGAACCACAGGCACACACCACCATGCCTGGTTAATTTTTTTTTAATTTATTTTTTGTAGAGACGGGGTCTTGCTATGTGGCCCAGGATGATCTCAAACTCCTGGGCTCAAGCAGTCCTCCCACCTTGGCATACCAAAGCCCTGGGATGACAGGCACGAATCATCACATCCGGCCTCAGAAAAACCATCTTGACGTCAAGACCAATGTCACAGTCACTCAAGGAAGGCCAATCCTAGGACCAGGAGCAGAAGGGGCAGGGGGACAGCATGAGGACCTCCAGCGCGGGGAGCCATCTGCAGCGGAGGCCTGGAGAGGTTCTGGGCCTCCCCCCCACAGAGCACCAGGGGCGCTTGGTAGGAGGTGGGACGCTTCTCGGGGATGTCGGGACTCGACCCATCAGTCGGCCTTTGTCCTATAAAGAGGAGGCTTTGCCCGAGGGAGTCTTGCTCCATCTTGAACAGCTCATACTCCACGTGAGGAAGGCGGATGCCCAGCGGCAGGCACCCGTTGGTGGCTGTGACGTCCCGCTCGGTGCCCACGGACCAGGCCCCGGGGCCCCCACAGCTGCTTGGCTCAGAGAAGTTGAGCATAGCCGTAGTGACCTGGTCCATGGGGGTCACGTGGGCCCGCGTGACCTCGAACACCAGCTCGGTGCCGCCACGGACCCTGGTGGATGGCATGCCCCTGGTGTAGTGGCCGGCCGCGTACACGGTGAAGGTGGGCTGGCGGCAGTTGGGGTCTGAGAAGTGGTGGTAATACCCCTCCCAGGAGCGGCTGTGCCCGTGGAAGGTGAAGAGTCGGGTGAGGAACAGGACAGCTGGGCGCACCTCGCAGCCTGAGCTGACCCACCAGCCGCCCAGGCGCAGGGGCAGGGCCAGCGGGGGTGGCAGCTCGGGTGGGTGGTGCACGTTGGCACGGGCAATGAGGCCACAGGCCGGGCAGGGCCGCGCGTGGTGCTGGCAAAATAAGCAGAAGAATGGTGGTGCTCCAGGGGCAGCCTTTGCAGGGAACCCCGGCTCGGGACCGACGACAAGACACAGAAGCCCTCCCGTCTCTCCCTCACTGCTCTCCCTCACTGCCTGCCTCCCGCTACCAAGGCACCTTCGCTGCTCGCTACTTGTGCCTCCAGGTAAGCAGTCCCTCCCCAGGGTCTCAGCACCTGCTCCTCTTCCACCTGGAACTCCAGCCAGCTCCTTCTCAATGCCTTAGGTCCCAGCCCCAGAGAGACCATTCCCGACTACGCCATGTAAAGTGGGCTTTGGGGCTATCACATCACCCTCTTCTTTTTGAGACATTTTTTAGAAACAGGGTCTGGCTCCACCACCCAGGCCGGAATGCAGTCACACGATCATATCTCACTGCAGCCTTCAACCCCTGGGCTCAAGCAATCCTCCTGCCTCAGCCTCCAGAGTAGCTGGGACTATAGGTGCCATCGCCACACCAGGCTAATTTATTTTTGGGGATCTGGCTATGTTGCCCAGGCTGGTCTCGAACTCCTGGGCTGAAGGGATCCTCTTGCCTCTGCCTCTCAAAGCACTGGGATTATAGGTGTGAGCCACCGAACCCAGCCCCTCTCTTATTTTCCTCTCAGGTGTACCATTCTCCTGTATTTTCTCTTCTCTCCACACCTCCTCCTTCATCAGATAGTAAGTTCTAGAAAGCCAGGACTATCTCTGTGGCTACTGGATTCCCAGAGTCTGGCACAGTGCGTGGCTCACAAATTTGTGCAAAATATGACATGAAATATTAGTATAGTATTTAGTATGAATTATTATTAGTATTTAGTATGAGTTAGTATTCATATTGAAAATGAATAAATGAGAAATAAATGGACATATGCCTTGGGACCTGAAAGAAGCTGTCATTTCTCATGCCTAGACTGCTGGGTCCTGGAATTCGATTGTTAATGTTTGTCTTTGTCCCTGTTCATTGCTACTGTGTCCTCAGCCTTCCAGGCTCTTCCTAAGCACCACAAGCTGTGCAAAGCGTTCCACGTGAGGGAGCTGAGACTTGGAGGGCCAGCTGGCCTGCCTCGGCTGTCTGGCCTGGAAGTGAAAGGCAGCCTGGTTTAAGCTTGGCCTGTCCGAGACCTGTGTGTTCTTTGTGGGAAGCCTCAGGTGCATCTTCCCTACAAGGTGAGAATGGAGGTTTCTATCTTCAGGAATCTAGTGGTGGAAGGTGAGCATCCATCATCCCATGCCCCTGGAAAGTGGATACGGGAACAGGGATAAAAGCCCACCACCATTCCCAGGCCTTTGGAAGTCCATTGCTAGGAGTGTGGGCCAAGGAGATCACTGGAAAGTCATGAAGAGCATGCAGCCCAAAGATGTTCACTCCAGTGTTATTTATGATGGGGAAAACCAGCCCCCCTCGAGTCTTCAGATGTAACCATGGCCCTCAGTCACTCCAGGCTGGTTTTCCTCTATGGTTGGCCTAATTAACCCTTGTCCCCTGGCCCTACCCTGCAAATTCTCATAAGCTGGGCTTACAGTAAAACAGATCAACAGGAAACAGACACAAAACCAAATTGCGTGGGAGGAGTCAGCCTGCATCTTGGAGTTTTCTCGAAAAGGCTCAGGAGAGGCTAAAAAGGAACCAGATACAGATATATTCCAGGGGCACCAGAAAATGTACACACATTTTAAGAGATGTTGTCTGTGGATTACTTTTAGTTCACCATAATCAGAAGTGTCTGGAAGCTGATGGTAACCACTTTGAGCATCTCTTGTAATTGCAAAGTCAAACGTGACTTGTATTCATCTTTTGTTATTGGTCTGTATTGAGAATTATTATTTTAATACTTTTTTTTCCTTCTTAAGATGTGTATACATTTTTTTTGCCTCTCTTCTTTCTCTCTCCTCTCTCTCTCTCTTGCTTTCTCTCAATGTAAATATATAAAAGGAGCTGCAGCCCAGAATTTAGTCCAGAGTGTCATTCTGAAAGGTAGATGGCTTTGCAATAGCTACTTGTCAGAGCTGATGTGCTCTTGCCATCCCAGAAGAAAACTTAAGGTCAGGGGTCCAAGCAGGATAGGCGAGGGAAGGGGGCCCAGCCAGGAAATTGGCTCCAACATATTATTTTCTTGCAACCCGCCCCCACATTTCCACACATCACTGATGGGTGAGTTCCATGACAAACAAGTGGTGATTGGGAGTTCTGGTTTAGAAAGAAAATATTGGATGATTGAGGACAGTGTTTTTTTGGTGGGGGATTGTCACATTTTATAAGTTCTTATGATGAACCTAAACTTTCCTTAATTCCCATATTATAGAAGACTATATATTTTTTTGGTTTGAAGGATTTTGACTCAGAGAACTCAAGGTGCTCTGAAATTCTAGCAAATGGCTGCAAAAAATGCTTGTAACTAGAGCAAGCAAGCTCCGTGGTTGGCTGGAGAGTCAGTAACTGGGATGCCAACTGATGAGTCTACTCTGATTTAGCCCACATTCTGACTGTTATCATACTAATGTGTATTGACAGGACATAATGTATGACATCAAAATAATCCCAGCACTGCCCTTTCCACCACAAGCCGAAAACTCAAAAGGCTATTATCTGCAGAGAGGACACTGGGGAGGCTAGTTGGTAATTTGGGGCAGCTGGTTTTCGGTATAACAGAAACAAACTGAGAACCAGCAAGTTTTTAGGGTGACACTGGGGAGAGAAAGGGCACTGCCTTCTCCAATGCTTTTGAAGGTGGTGAAGTAAGCTCCCTGTGTCCATGAAAAATCTTCCCGGCATCTTTCTGCAGAGATTTGGAGTCGCACGTGTTAATCAACAATGCCCCCAGCCAGCCGAATTCACACTTGTGCAGAAGCCAAACTCCTACTGGCTTAAGCCTGTTACATAAAGTTATTTCTCAAACAGCACATAACAGTTTCTAATTAACCCCCAGAGGTGACACCAGAGACAAGCTCAGATGATTTTGGTCGAGTGTTGGCTGATTGATTAGGATTCTATATCCAGGCAATGAATTTGGGGATCAAATTGGTTTTAAATTAACTTCTAAAAATGTTCATGTTTACCATCTGGTTTGGGCTGTGGGCAAGGCTTGAGCCCTGGAGAGCGCGAGGTAACAACTAATTCGTTATTTGGGGATTTATCTACAGCATTTCCTTCTTTGAAATTATCTTGCTTTATTTTTTTCCCAAGAAGGGGGGCAGTTGGTGAGCGGACATTTAATTTAATGTCTGTACATCTGGCACTGCTGGTCTCTGCATACATTTCTGTGTGTTTTGCTTCTCAATCACATTTCAGGCTGCCCAAGCAGCAGGGAGGGCAGGGACAGCAATGGCCCAGAGCCCTGCCTGGGGACGTATGAAATTGTCAGCCCCCATACCACCCCCTGGGACCTGTCCTCTCCCCCCTTCTAATGAGGTAGTGGAGCTGGTAATCAACTCACCACCAGTGCCTTCTCTCCTCTAAGCAGGATTAATGCCAGGCCAGACTAGAACATTGGCTGCCAAAATGGGGAATAATTTTGAGGTCATAAAAAGAACTCTGAGGCTGATTTCTGATTATGAGAACGTCTTGTCGTCCTCCTTCTCTGCTGCCTGGATCGTGGGTTTGGAGGAGGCGGGGGGAGAAGGAGAGGAAGGCAGATGGGCATCAGGTCTGTCTTATCCCCAGTGCTTTCCCCTTGAGGCTTTGACAAGTGGCTGCTCCCAGGGATGAGGATTTGCCCCACCTAGTTTAGTACCTTGAGTGTCTAGTATGCAGTAGGCACTAAATACATGCTGAATGATATGAGGATGGCCTAAGGGCTCAGAGTACTCAATAGGGATGCTGAACTCATCCATCCATCCACCCATTCATCTACCATCCACCCATCTACCCAACCATCCATTGATCTACCATCCACCCATCTACCCATCTATCCATCCATCCATCCATTCATCTATTCATCCATCTATCATCCATTCAACTGCCATCCATCCATCTACCCATCCAGCTATCCATCCACCCACTCATCTACCAAACATCCATCTAGCCATTCATCTACCATCCATCCTTTCATCAATCCATTTATCTACCATCCACCAATCCACCCATCCATCCATTCACCTACCATTCACTCACTCATCAATTCATCTCCCATCCATCCATTCATCCATCCATTCATCTACCATCCGCCCATCCATCCATCCACCCATCTATTCATCCATCCATCCACTCATCTACCATCCGCCCATCCACTCATCCACCCATTCATCTATCATCCATCTACTAATCCATCCATTCATTTACCATCCATCCATCCATCCATTCATTTATCTACAATCCACCCATCCATCCCTTCATCTGCCATTCATCCATCCATTCATTTATACACCATCCATCCATCCATTCATTTATCATCCATCCATCCATCCATCCATTCATTTATCTACAATCCATCCATCCATCCCTCATCTACCATCCACCCATCCATTCATTTATCCACCATCCATTCATCCACTCATTTATCCACCATCCATCCATCCATCCATCCATCCATCCATCTACCATCCATCCTTCTATCCACTCATTTATCTACCATCCATCCATCCACCTATCCATCCATCATCCATCCATTCATTCTCACTCTCAAAATATATTCATTAGATGTCTCCCACAGAAGTTCTTCACTTAGAGCCCTACCCTCAACTTAATTTCCACTAACCCTTAACTAGTAAAAGAGAAAACTTCTTCTAATTGTGACTGTAGACAACAAACCCAGTAGCATCAGCAGAACCTCTGATTGTGTTGCCAGTGTCACACCAGCAGTTTGCAGATCCTGGAAACATTGCTTATACTCACTGCTGCTTTGAAATAAGGACGACAATGGATAGGATATTCATAGTATTCCTATTTCACAAGTTGATGTTTTAAGACTTGGGTTACCATTTTAATAGAATTGGTTTCCACATATTTTATCTTATGCTTTTAAAAAACAATTTTTTGGAGGAGGAGTCCTTAGGCTTCATAAGCCACCAGAGGGATTTCTGATACTGAAGAGGTCACAAGTCTCCACCCTTGCCCCAGCCAGGCTCTGAGCTATGTGCCAGAAGGATGATACACAGATGAAGTGAAGTTTCTTTCTGCCTGTTTACCCATCAGGAAGAAAAAAGTCACCAGACTGTCTGCATTTAGGACAGTATGTTTGTGATGGCTTCATTCAAAATCTAGGATAATCAGCTTAAGTGAAATTCACTTTGGAGTCTGGGAGGAGCATCTCAAAGAGCGGCAGTTCCCTTAGACTAGAGTCTCCCCACTTACCTAGGAGCCTGTTAGAAGCGCAGAACTCCAGGCCCCACATCAGACCCGCTAGATCTGACTCTGCACCCTAACAAGATGCCCAGGCAATGTGGTGTTGGACTTTAGCATGGGGGCCGCACTTGATGGTTCTGCTTCCAGTTCACCCCGAGATCTCTGGACAGGTGTGCAGCAGCCCCAGTGGAGCCCTAGAGGAGGGCCGCCCTCTTCCTAATTCATCACCCACGTATATTGGTCCCATTGTGTGCCAGGCCCATGCTAGGTGGCCACGGTGACCCCGCCCTGGTGGAAGGGCTGGCATGGAGGAGCAAACAGATCAACTCCAGGCTGTGCTGAGTGCTGGCAAGGTCAGCATGGGAATTATGTAGTGTGGGGACTGGAAGGGACTTTTCAACTTGGGGGAAGGAAGCCTGCCCAGGCCCATGTGCTCAGCAAGGGCAGGAACGGGATCCTGCCGAGCCCATGAGGACCATATCTGGGGGATGTGGGCTGGGGAGGATCAGACTGGCAAGGCCAACCAGCGTTTCCTTCCAGAGAAAGCCAGTCAGCCTTGTCAAGGCCTGAGAAAAGATGACAAGGCCTATGCAAATGTTCCGAGGCAAGCAGGCCAGAGTTGGGGTGGGGGGCATTGACAGGAACAGGGCAGAAAGGGCCCCAGGGAGGGACCAGATCACATTGGGCCTGCTGGGCTGGGGCTCTGAGTTCGCCCGCCCTCTCAGGGGCCCCGCACTCACCAGGGCGCTCTGCAGCGGGCGCTGGTATCCGGTGGGCCGGTAGTGCTGCCTCTCTGCCCGGTCGGTGTGGATGTCCCCCAGGAACAGCTCTTCCACCAGCTGGGGCACGGCCCGGGGCTGTGGCTGCAGGCGGCGCTGCACGCGGACCAGGCTGAGCTCGTGCATGGTGAAGCCCAGGGCCGCCACGCAGTCCCCCTCAGCCCTGGTGTCCAGCAGCTCGTACAGCGCCCCAGGGAGCCAGGCCCGGGCCGGGGGCAGCCGCCGCGCACAGTCCTGGCCAGCCTGGGTCTGGTTGAGGCGCCCAGTGACATCCAGCAGGGCTCGGTGGCTGTGGAAGACGATGCCCACCTTGTGCAGGTGGTAATCAGCCTCAGTGGCGCCCCGGGTGACCCAGGAGGCCCGGCGCAGGCGGACCTTGCCCTTGACCAGCAGCGAGTGAGCAGGCTCCTGGCAGAAGGGGTCTTCGTAGTAGAACTGGTAGGCGCGGAAGAGGCGGCTGGGGTGGAAGGTGTAGGAGCGGGTGAGGAACTCCGGTCCGGGGCGCACCTCACAGCTGCCGGGGTGGAAGGAGGCGGGGGTGGGTAGAAAGTGAGCACTGACATTGTGAGCCCCTCTCTTGTCTGAGCTGGACTCCTGCCCATTCCCCCTCCCCAGCCTCTATTTCAGGCCTCAACTCAGGCCTGCACCCCTATAGCCTCAGTTTCCCTGATTGCACTCAGTCAGCTCCACCTTTGGGGCTGGGGCCTTTCACTCAAAGCCTTATGGCCTCAACAAAAAGCCTTCTAGCTTTTTTCCCCTTCATTCTGTTCTAACTTCCCTGACTGGGGGCTCCCTTGCAACCTTTTGGAGACCTCCATGCTGTGAGCTCTGGGAGGCTTTTGTCTGCTTCCTTCCTCATGGATTCCTGGCACCTGGCACCTGGCCCAGGGCTGGCCCCCGCCCATCCCCCCCCACTTCCCTCCCATCCTTGCCAAATAATGGCGGGCTGGAGGAGCCAGTGAAGCAAGAATGATGGGCCTTCCGTTCTGTCTCCCTTCCTCAGGTTGACTTCCCTGAGCCAGCTTCATCTGTGTCTGTGGCAAGCCTTGTTGATCTTACCCAACGGTCAGCAAACTTTCTGTAAAGGGTAGGGTGATAGTTTTTGTTTTTCTGAGCCAGATGGTTTCTGTTGCAATGACTCGAAGTGGTGACTGTAGCACCAAGGCAGCTATGGGGGATATGTAAATGAATGGGCATGGTTGTGTGCCAATAAAACTTTATTTGTAAAAACAGGAAGTGGAGCCGGGCTCCGTGGCTCAGCCTGTAATCCCGCGCCTTTGGGAGGCTGAAGTGAGTGGATTGCCTGAGCCCGCAGGTTCAAGACCCGCCTGGGCAGCAAGACCTCATCTCTACAATAAATCAAAAACTCAGCCGGGCAT
>NW_007260347.1:413901-456692 GCF_000164805.1 Carlito syrichta
AGAGCACAGCAGGTCGAGGCTGCGGTGGCCGGGAGTGGCCACTGCACTCCAGTCGGGGCGACAGAGTGAGACTCCAACTCAAAAAAAACCAAACCAAAACAAACAAACAAAAAAACCAGGAAGTGGGCTGGACTTGGCCCCCAGACTCTATATGGCTGAGGATGTTAACAAGTCCAGGGGCAGGGGCTAGAGGGAAAAATGACTCCTAGACCCACAGTCATGCTCTGGGCGGGCGGGTGGCAGGGGAGGCCTCAGGACTTCCCCCTTGAAAGGTCTTATGGGGAGTCAGGCAGGCTTCCCTCCTCACAATTTTACTCCACCCAGGAGCACTGCTATTTTCTTGATTTTTTTCATACCAGGGTTGTTGGAGCGGAGGAAGCGTGTTATCACCCAGCAAGAAAATAGTTCCCTTGTCTGTTCTCTCCATCTTTCTGACCATGTGGAGAAAAACGTCTCTGTCCCAAGCTAACGTGTCTTTAACACCAACCTTCCTTGGCTCCCAGGGAGAACAGACTCAGAGCCCTGGATAGGCAGCTCTCTGGAGAGGACTTAAATATGTTTTGTTTTCACCGAGCTTCTTTTTACAGTTGCCTCTTATTTATGACAAGTGGCTGTGTTCTCCATATCCAGACTGATATTATGCTTCCTCTAGAAATAATTATATTATACCGTAAATGCCAATTATATCTCAATAAAGCCTTGAGAGTAAGTGAATATATTTAAGTAAATGAAGACCAGCTCACGTCAAGAAAAATGGCAAGTAAATGCTAGTACGGGCAGTAGCGAAGAGTGGGGAGGGGTGACCCACCCCACTGAGGGTCTCAGACAAGACCCAGGGGGTGGCAGAAGGGATTTGCCTAAGGGTCACCCTGCAGTCTTGGTGGTTCCGAGACTCTAGACCCATTTCCACGCTTCTCCCAGGAGGCAGCAAGGCCTGTCTGCAGAGCACAGTGGGGAACTCTCTAGGAAGAAAATTCTGGAAGAAGTTTCTTAGAAGAACTGCTCCGGGAGGCTGTTGTCTTGGGTGGGAGCAGGCTGTAGCCAAGTTCCCCCCAGTCTACGCCCCCTCCAGTCCCGTCTCAGGCCCAGCTCCCCCCACCCCCGCCGCACGGGATGGGACGCCTGCCCGGCAGAGCCTGGGAACATGCTCAGCCTTGCAGGGCTCTCGCCTCCTCCCCACAAAGCATTAGCAGATGTTTGGCAGGCGGGTCTCTTCCTGACCTGCGTGGAGCACACAGAGAGGCCAGTCCTTGACCACAGAACAGTACTGGCGGGGAGGGGAAGGGGGGGGAGGGAGGTCTGTCTTGGGTTAGGGTTGCATGGCCTCCTTTTTCCCCCACCCCAGGGGTGGGGACCTGGCTGGAGGTTTGTATGTTGTAGGTGAGGGCGGGGTACAAAACCCATTAACCACTGGATCTCTGAGATGTCAGGCAAGCCTGTTGGTTTAGAGAGAGAACAAGGCAAGACATTTGGGGAGTCTCTGGCCTGCGCATCCTGCCTCAGGGCCTTTGTACCTGCGGTCCTGTCTGTCTGGCTCTTCCCCTGGCTCTCTGGATGACCGACTCCTATTTTTTAGCTCTTAGCCAAATGCAACCACGTCCAAGAAGCCTCCCTGACCCTAAAGTACCCTCCTGGTCCCCTGTAGCCCATCTTTGGTTTTTATCTCCTTCATTGCAGAGCTTACTGCAATCTTGAGTTTGTATTATTCATTTCTGTGTCTGCACGTTTAACACATGGCCTGCTGCCGACCCGTGTGCCTAGCTTGTAGCAGGTGCTAAGTGTTGGTGCCACAGGCGCTCAGCTCGTTGAATGAGTGGATTTTGCCCATTTGCTGCTGGTGACTGGGTGTGATAGCCACCCCAGGCCCTGCCTGCCATCTGCACCCAGTGGAGGGGAGGCAAGCAAAGCCTTGGGCTTGGCAGGTAGCAAGACTCTTGGACAACTGGATGAATTGTGCCCATGTCTCAGAGGTGGACGTAGAGGCTCAGGGAGGGAGGGGTCCATGGTTGGGGTGGCCTGGGGTCTTACCCAGTGGAGATCCAGGGCCCATTGAGGCGTGGGGGCAGGACTGCAGTGCTGGGCGCTCTGTCTGGCAAGGGCCGCTGGCAGCGGGGTTCCCAACGCAGGCGGTTGTCCCCTGCCGCACCAGCTGCCTCTGCAGTGTGAACTGCAAACCAGACAAACCTGGGTGAGTGATCCTAGCAGTCCCACAAAACACCCACCCTCTCGCCCTCCTGACCCCACAGACCACAGTGTGGGGGGCGACAGGGAGCTGAGTAGGGCTGTGTCCCTCCCCATGTAGGGCTGTGTCCCCCCCATGGCCGCCTCCCTAGGACCCCAGTTCTGGAGACAGAGGTGGGCTCCCTGTATTGAATTAGCATCTACTTGGGTCCCCCGATATGACCACCCTAGCCTCCAAGCCTCCTAGAGGGAGACTGTACCTGATTTTGGGAATTAGACCCCCGTGAAGCAGATCCTAAAAGCCCAGATATCCCTTGGGGTCACCTGCCGTGCTTGGTGAACCCAACACTCCTGGACCAGGGATGCTCTGGTCTCAGCCCCGAGGACCCAGGGGCACTGGGGCCTCAGCCCCTCCGCAGCACAGACCACTCTCCTCCAGCAAGCAGCTTGGCCTCTCCCAGCCCAGAGGGGGCCACACCACCCCTCAAGGCCACACGTCTCATGGGTCACCTCTGTGCCAGGTCTGTGGTCGTCCATCTGTATATCTGTGGGCCCCAGCCTGGCACCTGGCAAGTAGTTGGTGCCTAATAAGTGTGTGGTGAGTGAGTGCATGGCCCACTGTGATGTTACCATGCCCCTCTCCCAGAACCCTCATCCCTAAGCCCAGGGCCCAGGGAGGACTTGGTGGCCTCAGGGAGGGAGGCAACTGTAGGGAAGCTGGGGCGGGGTGCATGGGGCTCCAGGCTCCCTGGAGTGACCCCCAGGTGTGCTCAGTCAGGCCCTGCAGGCAAATCACACCAGGGCGTGGGACCGTGTACAATTTCTTTCAGGGGCTGCCTCAGGCGGATGTGCCAAGACCTTCAGCTGGGAAGAGCAGTGGTTCTCCAGAAGCCGTCATCTCCACTCAGGGTGAGGGGCGTGAGACAGCCCAGATGGCGGGATGTCATGGGAGGCTTGGCAGTGAGCAACGTCCAGATAGCATGGCCAGGGGTTGCTGGGGGAGCTGGCTGACCGGGAGGCCACACTCCAGCAGGAGGGGCTGAGTCCTAGGGCTCCAGCCAGGGGGCGCGGGGGCCTGGGGAGACTTCAGCACCAGGAGGGCCAGGCCCTGTGAGGAAGGGAGCCATGGCAAGTCCTGTCCCTCCCACGCTGCACAGGCACACCTTCCTGGCTGGGGATCAGGAAAGGCTGCCTGGGGGCCGGGGAGAGACCTGGGGGTCCACGCTGCCTCCTGGGGGTCGTCTGACTGGACACCTGAGCCCAAACACCCTGCACCTCCCCCACCTCTCAGGAAAGTTAGGCAGAGCGATTTCTCAGTTCCCTTGATGTCAGGGTACCCAGTGACCAGCTGGGAAGGCAGGAGTGAGAGTGAAGATGACGGTGGCGAAGACAACAGTGGTTCCTGTTACCCAGGTATGGACTCCGTGTGTTTTATACATGATCTTTTTTTTTTGAACCAGGGTCTCACTCTGTCGCCCAGACTGGAGTGCTGTGGCACCATCCTGACTCACTGCAGCCTTGACCTCTCAAGCTCAGACGATCCTTCTGCCTCAGCCTCCTGAGTAGCTGGGGTCATAGGCACATGCCACCACACCTGGCTGGCTTTTCTGTTGAGATGGGGCCTCACTATGTTGCCCAGGCTGGTCTCAAGCTCCTGGGCTCAAGTGATCCTCCTGCCTCAGCCTCCCAAAGTGCTGGGATTGCAAGTGAGAGCCGCTGTACTTGGCCTAAACATGACCTCTTATTTGATCTTTGCGGCAGCCCCAGGCAATGGGGTTGGTATTTCTTCCTCTCATGGGCAGAGACGCGGGCTCAGCCTATACAGGGCACGTGCCAACCTGAATGTAACACAGCCGGGATTTGAGCACGGGCTGCCAGACTTGAGAGTGTGGTGGCCTAACCACTGCCTGTCACTCATTCCCAGTGAGCACAAAAGTGGCTGATCTGGAGACGCTGGGCACTCAACAACCCTTGCTGAATGGGCGGAGGAAGGAAGGAATAAAAACGTTGGTGCAACTCTGGGTCCCCATCGCATTCCTGGTTTGTGTACAACCGACCGGTTGGCTTCAATCAGCCAAATAAGGGAAATGGAAACAAACAGCAGACCAGCCAGCCCAGACAGCCCCACACCGATGTGTGAGTGCTTGGGCGGCTCCGAGGGTGCACGGGGCCACTCTGCAGAGGGACAGAAATGCCAGCTGGACCTCGCAGGAGAGAAGCTGTGTGTGCCCCATGTTAACTTGGAACCTAGTATTCTGCAAACCTGAGCCAGAATGGTGGGTGGGTGGATGGGTGGACATCAAATTCAGCCAAGTCCTGGCCTAACCCTACCAGGAGTCCTGAGCTGGGATGGGCCCGGGGACACATGGAAATGGGCCAGTGCCAACACTCTGAGCGTTTCGGGGGTTCTGTGATCAGCTCGGGAGTAAGACACCAGGTTCTCTGGATGCAATTCAATTCAGGTTAATTTGAACATACCCAGTGTCAATGAAAGCTGTCCGAGAGTGTTGATTTGGAGAATGGATGGAAGCGAAGCGAGGAAAGGGGTCAAAAGGAGTCACTGCTATGTGCCTGAGTGGAAAATCAAGCCTGCTTCTCAGAGCAGGATGGCGAATGGGCCCCGGAAATTATCTCGTCTTTGTTTCCCCAGAACTCAGGCTCTTGAGAAAATGTTTTCTGTTCAAAAGAAAACAAGCCCTACCCCCTCCTTTATTTTTCTGTGCCCTCCCCAGAGGCACCGAGACGAGATGGCCCTCGGCATTCTGCTTTGTCACGAACCCTCAGATTCTGGGCTTTTGCTACGTGTGTTTTAGTTTGTCTTGTTTTTCTGCGCGAAATTAGGATTTAATTATGTCAGGAGGCTAAGAGATACAGGCCGGCCAGGCTGTATTCAGAGCCTGCAGACGCAGACATCAGGCAGAACCAGGGACCTTGATGAAAACATCAGAGCGGAACATCATGTCGCCTCTCTCGGTTGCGCACGAAGCCTCGACTTCAAGGTTGCAAGAATTAAATGAACCGATTATACCCAATTCCATGACATTTTCCCAATCGCAGCGCTTGGGGTGGACATTTGATTTTCATTGCTTCCTCCCCTCCTCTCTTCCTCTCTCTCCATGAAAGTCTTAACTAAGGAAACAACCGAAAGCAGATGGTGTCGTGGGCTGAGTTGCACAACTTTTCGCAGGGACCCGATAGACTGAGTTGAATGCATGCATGGACCACACTGATTTTTATCAGCCAAGGATTTTTAATTAACAGGGGTGTCCACTTACCGCCACTCATTATTTACTGTTTACCCACTAATTAAAACTTATGCTGTTTTTGCCCTCGTAAGAGCAGGGACATTTGAAATCAGATAGCATCGCTCAAATTACCTGCAGAATTAAATCTGGAGTGCCCAATTGCTCAAACCAGGCTACCAGAGCTTAAAATATGACCTGCTTTGGGTTGATGTGTTATCATGAATCACAGTACCAGGAACAGCTACAGAACAAACACCATATGGACCCTGCCCCAGGGCCTTGAGGGGAAGGAACACTCCCTGAACCCCTGTGAGTGCCGGCCCTTGGCTAGGATTGTCTTGAGGTCACAGCAACAGAGCACAGTAGCCAAGTACATGTTTTGGGAATCTCATGGTGAGATGTTTTGTCTGCGTTGTGGCCATGAGCCCTCCCAGAGGCCCCAGAGGATGTGGCATGTCCGCACGGGAATGGAGATGTAGTCTGCACAACTCCCTGTGACAAGGGTGTTACCGATTCCCTCACTTTGCCAATAAGGAAACAGGTTCAGTGGGGTGGAGGGACCTGGCCATTGTCAGTCCTCTGTAGGCAGATGCTTCCTGGTCAGTTTTAAAAAATATGTTTTAGTAAAACACACCTAATGCAAGACTCACCATTTTAACCACTTCTAAAACATACAATTCAGCGATATTTAGCATGCTCACCATGCTATGCAACCATCACCATGATCTAATTCCAGAACTTTTTTTTGAGTCAGGGTCTCACTCTATTGCCCAGGCTGGAGCGCAGGGGCATGTCCATGGCTCACTAAGGCCTCTAACCCCTGGGCTCAAGCCTCCTGAGTAGCTGGGACTATAGGTGCATTGCCACCATATATATACATAGCTTTACTAGGCGGGTGTGGGTCTTCCATATTGTGGGTGAGCAATGGAGGCATAGACAGGTTTAACTCTGAGGGCCACTATCCAGGTTTTCACCAAAGACCATGGAAAGTGCAAGTGTGGACCACACTGGGGCACGTGGAGAACGAACATGGGCTTTGCAGCCAGAGTGGAGGGGGAGCTGTCAGCTCTTCAGTTACTTTTCTTGTGGAGGCAAAAAGTGAAAGAAAAGCACCTTTTCCTCTCCTAATTGGCTTGCTCTGAGGCTCTCGAGGAGTCACACGAATGCAAAGGCAGGGTGCGAGGTGGTCTTAAGGAGCTGCAGGGAGCACTGCATGTTCCCACAGCCACGTAGTGAGCTTAGAGGGTGTTAAGAGGCAGGCATTGCGATAACAAACCTGTACATTCACAGCCCGTTTTGCTGAGGATTGAGTTGTAGCTGTACAAGGGGTCGATCTGAGCTTGATTTTAAAATAGGAGGCACTACTTTAGTTAGACAGTATTTAATAAGAAAAGGGTACACGGAAGATGGGTGAAGGAGAGGCTAACGGTGAACTCACCCTCTCGCCTCGGGGATGCAGAAGAACCCATGAGTGTCCTGGAGCTGCTGGGATAGAGGACCACATACCACATGGCTGAAACCACAGGGGTATTTTCTCTCAGAGTCTGGAGTCTGGAAGCCTGAAGTTGAAAGTCAAAGCATAGGCAAGGCCACACTCCCTCTAGAGGGAACAGCATGGTCCACAGCCCTGAGGTAGCAAAGGGTTGGCTCTGGGGAGGGTCCTTCCTACTGCTTCCAGCACCTGGTGGCCCCTGGTGCATCACATGTGTGTCTCCGCCTCTGTCTTCACGGGGTCATTTTCCCTGTGTGTGGGTTTCCTCTGTCTGCATCTTTATATCCAAATCTCCCTCTCCTTTCTCTTACGAAGGCAGTGATCCCTGGTTTAGGGTCTCACCTAACTTGATTACATCGGTAAAGACTCTATATCCGGATGAGGTCCCACTCACAGGTCCTGGGGGTTAGGACTCAAACATATCTTTTTTGAGGAGATCCATTCAACCCACAGCAGACATCAAAGACCATCCAAAGCCCAGGTTCCCCCAGCGACTTATCCATCATTCATTCATACCTTCACTCACATGTGAACACTTACTGAATCTTGTGGTATATGCCTGGAGCTGTGATGGGCTCTGGGTGTATAAGCCTGCATGGATGGCCACAATTTCTCTTCTCACGGAGAGACTGGCATTCATCAAACAGGCCCACTTCGGAATATAATTTCGAACCATCTCAAGAGTCTTGAAGGAAATTTATACAATGATCAGAAACTTCCAATGGTTTCCTGATGCACTTGGAGTACTGCCCAAGCTTTTCTGATAGCCCCCAAGGCCCTTTGAAATTGCCCCATCATCCAGTCGTTTTACCGCCAGATCATTCACTGAATCCTACTGTGCTTTTCTACTGGGCAGTTCCAGCACTGAACAGGCAAACCCTTTGCTGCCTCAGGGCTGTTGTTCATGCCAATCCTTCCCTTTGGTGCTGTTCCTTCCCTCTGCCCTGCGCTGGGTTCTCTGTATTCACAAAGGTCTCAACATAAACGGTATTTCCTGGCAGGTGTGTCCTTTCCAGGCAACCCCCTATTCTCTCCACTCCCTTCTCTCCTGGGTAGTACTCATCACATCTGGCAATGACTTATCTGCTTTCTGTTGGGGTTTTTTGGTTTTATTTTTCAACTTTTCACCTGAAGTAATGTCAGACTTGCCACAGTGTTACAAAAGCAGTGGGAAGAGTTCTCATGTTTCCTTCACCCAGGTTAACATCTTGCACAGAAATTGTGCTGATGTCAAACCCAGGAAATTAACACCGACACAATGTTACTAATAAGGGTACAAACCTTGTTGGTTTCACCCATTGTCCCATGAATATCCCCTTTCTGGTCCAGGATCCAGTCCCAGATCCCACCTTGCATTGAGTTGTCACGACCCCTTAGTTTCCTCTAATCTGAGACACTTTTTTTGTTTCTTTTATGAACATGACACCCTTGTCAGTCATTTTGTAGTGTGTTCCTCGGTTTGGGATGATCTGATGCTGCCTCATGACTAAATCCAGCTCACGCATATTTGGTCAGAATGTGGCAGCACTGTGTTGCGTCCTTCTCAGGGCATCATCTCAGGAGGCACGTGATGTCCATCATTCCATTCCTGGTGACCTTGACTGTGACCAATTGCGTAAGGAGGTATCTGCCAGGTTTTTCCACAGGTGAGTCACTACCTTTTTCTTTGTGATTAATGATTACCATATGAGAATGTACTCAGAGATAATGAAACTATTTTGTATTTCATTATACATTCTTTCACTAATTTTAGCATCTATGATAACCATTGATGATTCTTGCCTACAACAAGGATTATGAGTGGTGTCTTCCCAAGGGTCATCCTCTCATTGCATCACTCTTTCTGAGTTCATGAATTGAAATTGTGCCATAAGGAAGTGCTGTTTCTCCTCTCCCATTTATTTATCCAACTTCTATTTATATTACCATGAACTCATGGGTATTTATTTCACTTGATCAGTTATAAACAATTACCATCATTATTTATTTTCTTGCTCAAGTTGTCCCTGAGTTGGCTGTTGGGAGCTCCTTCAGTTTATCTCCTGTGTTTTTGTCTTTTTATTTATTTATTTTTTGAGTATTTCCTAATTTTCTGGTGCCAGAAGTTCTTCCAGCTTCACTTTATAGCATCGCCTCAGTCCCAGCCCTGGAATTGACCATTTCTTCAAGGGGTTCTGGTTCCTTTTATTGGAGAATGGGGTTTAGAAACCAAGATCTGGTGCTAGGTGTGCTCATTGTTAGTGAGGTGTCATGCTAGCCATTTTAATTCTTTCTTTCTTTCTTTCTTTCCTTCTTTCTTTCCTTTCTTCTTTTCCTCCTTCCTTCCTTCCCTTTTTTCTTCCTTTCTGTTTTCCTTCCTTCCTTTTTCTTTTCTTTCTTCTTCCTCTCCCCTCTCTTTCTCCCTCCGTCCCTCCTTTCCTCCCTTCTTCTCTCTCTCTTTCTTCTCCTTCTTTCCTGCCTTCCTCCTTCTCTCTCACTGTCCCCCCCTACTGGTCTGCCAGCTGCATAGGGACAGGGTTCTTATCATTTGTGCTCACTGCTGACTCCCCAGCACCCAGCACACTGCCTGATTGATGTTCAATAAACAATTGTGTTAAGTCATGGACAGTGCATAGAACAATGCCTTCATATACTAAATGCTAAAAAATTACACATTATAATCACATCTTTTTTGTTGAATGCACGAATGACTTGTACTCTGTAAGCATATGTGTGTGAGTTCCTTGTCGACCCTTCTCTCACCCCTGAGGATGGGGCTGAGGGTCAGGCTTGACATGAGAGGGAAGAAGGAGTGAGCTTACAGTCATTAGGATTGCTAAGCATCTGGCTGAGGGGAAAGGGTGGTCAGTCAGGGAGCTCCAAGCAGGCTAGGGGCCCAGGCTGATGCAAGCAGGTAAAGGAAAGAGAAGCAGGTGAAGGAATTAAAGCTTCAGATCATGTCACGGGCTTAGATGGGCAGATGAACTTAAGAACCTAGTGCCAGTTACTTTGCATCAAAGCCTGGTTTCACTCTGGCACCTGCCCCAGTGAAACCAGGACCCTGACTTGGTGTTACACTCCCAGGTAAGGCTGCATGATGTCACTAGTGGGTTCTGGTAGCCACATGTGAAGGGCTAAAAAGAAACAGGTGAAATTAATTTTAACAATATATTTTACCCAGCCCCCAATATTATATTTCAACATGTGACAAATATAAAAACTACAAATGGGATATTTAATATGCTTTTAAAATACTAAGTCTTCAAAATCTGAAGACTCACAGATTTTTTTTTTTTCTGCATCAGGGTCTCACTCTGTCACCAGGCTGGTGTTCAGTGGCGTGATCCTGGCTCACTGCAGCCTTGACCTCCTGGACTCAAGCGATCCTCCCATCTCAGCCTCCCAAGTAGCGGGGACTACTGGTGTGTGCCACCTGTGACAAATTTTTTAATGTGTTTTATTTTTTGTAGAGACAAGATCTCACTGTGTTGCCCATGCAGGTCTGGAACTCCCAGCCTCCAGTGATTCTCCCATCTCGGCCTCCCAAAGTGCTGGGATTATAGGCATGAGCCACTGGACCCAGTCACAACATAGCATAGGCCGGCCACATTTCAGGTGCTCTGTAGCCACATGTGGCTGGTGGCTGCCATACTGGACAGCAGAGTTCTAGCCCAAGAATGGAGTGTGTGTGTGTCCTGTTGTGCAGTATCAGAGGTCTTCCAGTTGGCTTCTGAAGACCCCTGGGGTTACTTCTGGGACAGAGGGGGAGACCTAGTGAGGGAGGCCTGGTCTCCCACCCCCAGCTTTAGCCCAAGCAACCCCCACCCTTCGCTCTGGTTTATATACTATGATTCTGACTAAGACTCGCTTTTTTCAAAATAGTGGTCGCTTAAAAAGTTTGAAACCCTCTGGTTTATTTCAAAACTGTCAAGCTTGAGGTAATTTACCTAGAATGTTTGGACCTGGAAGCTTAAGCACATTTAAAATAAAAATTTCAGCAGTGGATCCCCACCCCCAAAATAACCTCTCTTGATTAGAGGAGTCCGCCGTGCACACACAGGGATGTGCTGGCGTGGAGTGGTCCACGCCAGCTGCTGCACCAGCAAGGTTCAGAACACGGCTGTTGAAATGGCAGCCGTCGCCACGTTGCTACAGCAAGAGACGTGCTTGCCAATGAAGTCATCGCACAAAAGGCATGCACAGTTTCTATCCGAGCTCCCCCGAGAAGGGTGCAAATTGGCATGTGGTGATAGCACCAACACATCCCAGAAATATGAAGACGGACTTTGAGTTCTGAGAAGCCCAGATGTCCCCTCTGATGGGATTGGCTGGTCCTGCGAGACCACACATGGCTCTCATTTGGCCTAATGGAATGTTCTCATCCATCTAATCCGAGGGTCTTTGTGATCAGGGCCAGGAGGCGGGGCAAGGGGAGGGATGGACTTTGCTATCTTGGGAAATGCAGGAACAGTATGCTCTAGGAAAAGGACACTCCACTCCCCCACCCTTTGGCATCCCAGGCTTAGAAATGTGCGGTCCTCTGCTTGCGAGCTCAGAGAGTTGAGAGTTGCCCTGAGAAATCTGGGAGGGACTGGGTGCCTGGCAGACCATATCTGGGAAGTGAGAAGCAGGGACTTCAGAGCTAGAAGTTGTGTGTTGAGGCCGGGAACCAGGGCTTACGCCAGTAATCCCGACACTTTGAGAGGCTGAGGTGGGAGGACTGCTTGAGCCCAGGAGTTTGAGATCAGCCTCGGCAACACAGCAAGACCTCGTATCTACAAAAAAATAAAAAAACTAGCCAGGTGTGGTGGTATGTGCCTGTAGTCTCAGTCACTCATGAGGCTGAAGCAGAAGGATTGCCTGAGCCCAGGAGGTTGAGGCTGTGGGAAGCCATGATGGTGCCACTGCCCTCTAGCCTGGGTGACAGAGTGAGACTCCAACTCAAAATAAAAAAAAAGTCGTGTGTTGAAAGGCTGTTGAAGGGACGCAGGTCTGTCACTGTCCACCTCGCTTTCCATGAAAAGTCCCAGGTGGGGCTACACCAAGGGGTTGATGGAAAACACAGGCCTTGCCGGACGCCACCTGGAAAAGGCGACTGTTTCGTGCTTGTGAGCACTGTGCTCACACTCAGAACCGAGAGTGTCTGCAGTGGGCAGCGCTGGCCCTCGAGGGCACCTCTCTGAGGGCCCTGCTGGGTGTTTCCTGCCAAGAGAATGGGAAACGTCCAGCTCCCAGACTGGGAAAGGAATGGGGGGCTCAGAGAGACAGGATCTGGCCCACCAGGCCTGGCTCGCTGGCCAGCTTTCTCTGTTTGCTTAGGAATGTTCCAGAGCAAAAACTGCACATCGCTCCCTGGGCCCCACGATAAGGCAAATAACTCTGGCTCTGGCTGGGGCTTCCACCCAGATGAAAGCCAGGAATTCCAGCCAGAGTCCAGCGGTTTCCCAATAGCCCAGGCGTCGGGGTGATGGATGAGAGTTCTTCCCTGCTCACCCAGATGTTCTGGCGTCCTGGAGACGAGGCCCCGCTCGCCGCCCTCGGGGCCGGTGCCCCCAGGTCCTTCCACACGCTGGTCCTTCCACACGCGTCGTCGACACTGAGCTCGCCAGCGTCCTCCGCCCACCCCCGGGTCCCCGCGGGGCCATGGCGCGCGGACCCTGCCGGAGGTTCTGCCCGGCGCCGGGCCTCGCTGAACCAGCGGGTTCCTTCCCAGAGGGGCGCAGCTACGAGCCTGTGTTTGCTAAACAGAACGTGTGTCCAGGAGTCTCCCCTTGGCCCGGGTCCTCCTTACGAGCTTTCTTGGCAGAAGACTGAAGCTTCCATTGTCCTACAGAACAGGAATTTGGCAGGACGATCGCAAGGTCTTGACACATTCGATCCGAAGGAGGACGTCTGTGTGGCTCGCGGCAGGCTCCCCCGGAACCCGAAAAGGGCACGGGAGAAGGAACCTAGGGCGGCGCCCGGCGAAGCCGAACTCCTCTCGGGGTCTGGGGTGCTGGGTCTGCCCCGGGTCCCCCCCAGAGGGGCCGAGGGCCTCGCTGGGCCCCAGAAATATCCAGGCTTCGGGGAGAGAGAGGGCTGGAGGCCGCTGGTCTCCATGGCGTGCCTCTGGGTGACAGAGCCGTCCCGAGAGGCGGGGGGTCACCGGGAGGCACCCCGGCGCTGGGGGCAGCACACCACTTACCGAGCTGTTCTCGGGAGTGTCCACGAGGGGGCCCTCTTGAGCTTTGGTCGGGGTGGCTGGGAGCCGGGGGAGAAGCCCGGCACCGCCGCCTCCGGCCTCGGCCTCCAGCCCCGGGCCGCCCGGCCTCCCGCGTTCCACCCCGTCTTGGGGGAAGACGCAGCGCGTCGAAGGCCAGCGCTGGCGCCCGGGCTTTCTTCCACGTGGGAGGGCGTCCCTTCCACTCGCACCGAGGACGCGTTTCGAGGCGGAGGGGCGAGGGGAGGGCGGTCGCCCAGCCTGGCCCCCTCTCGGAGCGGCTCGCAGGACGGGACAAAAGCTGCCACTGGAACCACAATACAGGGCGTCCGAGGAGCCTCGGAAACCATGAAACAAGACGTCGTGGCTTCCCGGCCTCTCCCCGGAGACCCACAGACGGGGCCTCTGGGTCAGCTGCGCCAGGAAGCACCGCGATTTTAAATGCAAGAAAATTATTGTGATTGAACAAATCAATTTTTCTTACATTGTGCTGAGATTAAGTGCGCGGTCTCTTTCATACATTCAAAATAAGGAATTCCCGAGAGTGCAATTTCGTGGGAAAACCTACATCATGTTTCGAAAAATCCATTTTGTGAGGCGTTACCAGATTTTAAGAGAAATGGTAATATTTAATTATGGCATTATTTTACCATCTAGAAAATTAATGTGCTTTCCGAGTTTCAGGAGAAAGGCCAGCTGTACATCCGAACCCTATTTTTAAATTACCATACAAATAGAATCCCAAAGACGCAAATATTGGCTTAAGTATTGCAGAGAAGGTACCGGAAAATGTGTCGGCTTCCCAACTGTTAAATAAACAGTCTTGTAATTCTTGCTTTCCCTGGCGACCCTGGCCCAGCCGGGTGCTTATGCTCGGAAGAGTGTCCATGTCTCACGGGGGGAGAGGAGCAGTGCTGATGAGTTGACCCAGCCGATCAGTCCCAGGGTGCCAGGCCACACCACAGGTACAAGCCGCACATTTTGATAACACCTTGGCGCCTGCAAAGCCCACACCTGGGCATCCGTTCCACCCTCTGACAAGCCTTCGGGATGGGTGCTGTGGCTGTCCCCATCTTACAGACCGGAAAACGGAGGCCCAGAAGAAGAGAGGGTCTGGTGCTGTCTCAATTCTGTCACACAACCTGTAGGTGGAGAAGCCCAAACTCAAAGCCAGTGCTGGTTACTGTAAACCCCAGCCTCTCTCCACTTGCACTCTCGGCTCAACATGTGTTGAGCACCTACTGTATGCCTGGCCACGGGGTTGCAAGGACGACTTTCAGAGCCAGGCCTCCTGCCCAATGCTGGCCCAGTTGCCAAAGGGAGCCAGAAAAGGAGGGGAGGCCTCAGGGGGGCCTGGAGGGTCTTGCGAGATGAGAAGCTGCCGGACAGATGGAGGGGAGCTGGAACGGGCACCCTGGACAGAGCCGCAAAGGTGGCAGGAAGTTGCCAGCCAGCAGAGAGAGGGGGCAGGAGTGTCAGCAGGCCAGTGAGGGCGGTGCCGTGTGGAGGTTGTCAGGGGAGGGGGAGACATAGCCACCAAGGGAGGCTTTGCCTGGTCTCCAGGATGTTCCCAGGAGAGGGAGCTGAGGGCATAGGGGTCAGGGTGTGCTCCGAAAGGCCATGTTCTCCCAAGGGCACGCAGCCTCCTGGGTGGCACTGCCCATGATGCCGGGGTGCCTACGACAGACACTGAACAGTGGATTTGTGTCGTGTCGATTTTGACTCAGTTCGATAACTGATACATCGAGTCTGGGTTGGCGTTGGGAGGAGGCTCAGGCCCCGAGGGATGGATTATTTTTAAAAATAAGTTAAGTGAGAATGAGTTAGTGGCTGTGGAGAGAAACGCCGACCCAATTATAGGATAGTAGCAATCAGATGTGGCCAAATGGCCAGAGTGGCCTGTGGTGACAGGCGGTCGGGGGCCCAGGCTCCGAGACTCCCGCTGGCTTGTATTCAGGATGACGTCATCACAAGGGTGGGGGCCCGGAAGGGAGGGCGTGAGACGTCTGTGGGGGCCACTTCAAGTCCTGAGTGAGGAGGCTTGGCGGGGCCAGAGGTGGGGAGGCTGCCTTGTGAGGAGGAGGGGGCACAGGTCCTCGGGGGGCCGTGGCGGGACAAGGGGATTTTCGGGATGTGCAATTTAAGCATCCAGGGAGGGCGCCCAGCTGGTGTCAGGGGTGGGGGCGGGTGGAGAGACCGGCCCCCTGGGGAGGCTGAATCCCCAGGGAAGCCCTTCTGGAAGCAAGGGCAGGACGGGGTCAGGGAGGGACACTCGGAGGTACAGAGGCTTGGGAGCCAGTTGTGTTACAGGTAGGATTGCGGCTAAAATACAGGATGCCCAGTTGAACTCGATTTCCAGATGCACAACAAAAAACGCCTCCTATCAGTGTGTCCCAAATGCTGCATGGATGACTGTGGGGATTTAGCTGAGGACAGAGAAGAGAGACAGAACCAGAGGTGTTGTGAGACAGAGTGTGGTTAACGGTTTGATGATCGTTTTTATGCAAGTTCTCATATGCCTAACACGGGGGTGGGGGGAATAGAAAGAAAAAATCAATCAGAAAATACAGAAAATCATGAAGGTGATGTCAAAGCTCGTCCACTCTCCCCTCACCCCGCGTGCACGGCCATTAACCTGCTGGCAGACATGACCCTCTGGACTCCGGAGGCTGGGGATGCTGAGAGGCTCAGCAGAGGGACTGTGGTCCCTTCTGAACTTCTGTCTCTACAACAGTGCTTGGACCATGGTCGACAAGCAACACATCTTTGTCGAATGACTAAATAAATCTTTCTAGGCTGCTTTCCTTCTTATACATACACACATGCATTTATTCAATTATTTTTGTTAAATGAGGTCATCCTAGGCATATTGTCTGAAATCTATTGTTTTAACTTAATCATAGACTTTAGTGATCTTCGTGGAAGGTTGATTTGTTTTTAAGGCCGGAGGGACTCACACATTCACAGTCTGCAGGGGAGAAATCAGAGTTGATGAAGTGGTAGAGGCAGGAGATATAATAACTCAGGGAAGCAGGTGCCCTAATCAAGAAGAGGCCAATAAAAACAGGCTAAACTCTTCACACAAAAGCAATCCGTGACTTGCGGTGGTATCTTCAAAATGTATAAAAAGGTGTAGAATGAAAAGTGGGAGTCACTGCATACCCCGAAGCCCTGGTTGCTTCCTCCAACGTGAATCATTTTCACAGTTTCCTGCAAGTCCTCCCAGCAAATGGCTTCATGCCGATTTCTGCATATAAATGCATGTGTTTTTTATTTGACTATTAAATTTTTTTATGAATGCAATCTTTCTATACACATCGTTCTGCTCTTCGCTTTTTACACTTAAATTATCCAAGTTAGTTTTCCATCTCAGACTTATCTCTTTATGGAAAAGACAAAATAGTATTCCATTACATAGATGAACCTGGTTTAGATAACCAGTCCTTTATTGATGATCACTTAGATTGTAGTCGCCCTCTCTCTCTCTCTCTCTCTAGATAGATAGATAGATAGATAAATACTGTGCAAATCTGGTTTAGTTAACCAGTCCTCTATTGATTTAGATTGCAGTCTATCTATCTATCTATCTATCTATCATCTATCTATCTATGTCTATTATAGAGAGATCTATATCTGTATCTATAAATATATCCACTGTGCTATTATCAAAGCCAAGAATATATTGAACAAACTATGAAACATATCTTGGTGTAAATTTTGTATGTGTCCACTGGAGAAATTCCTAACAGAGAAGTGGTATGTGCATTTAACATGGCAATAGATTTGGCCAAATTGTACTCCAAAAATGCTGTTTCAATTTATCCTCCACCAGTGATATATGGGAGTACCTGTGTTCTTAGACCTTGGGCCACACTGGATATTATCAAATATAAAAAGTGGGACGTTCATTTTTGCAAGTCTAACATATGAACAGTGGAAGAGGGATGACAAGTTAATGAAGGTTTGTGGTTAATCACACATTTTGATGCCTACAAATAAACTAAGGCATAAGTTAATAAGCAGATACTCCAATAACTTGGCTTCGTGCCCTTCTGTTTATTTTCATTACCATCACTCTGGCTCAAGTCATCATCACTCCTCAGATGAAAGATTGACAGGGACTCTTGCTGTTTCCCGGGCACCCACTTTGGCCCCTGTACTTCATTCTCCACGGAGCAGCAAGCGTGCTCTTTAAAAAAATGCAGATCAGCATTCTGCTTCTAAAATATGGCTATTCTGAGGGACTCCCCTGTACACAACTAGATTTGATTCAAATTATACTTTTTTTATAATGTAGGAAAGCCTTTGAGGTCCCTGATTGAGCTGAAGGGGACCAGTGGAGCCCTTTCTGAGTTCAAATGTCAATGTCAGCTTTGCCTGTGGCCTGAGGTTGAGGGGACCAGGGGCTAGAGTGGTCCTAAGTTGCTGGTGCCCCTTGGCTCCTGGGAGAAGCAAATATGAATGGTTTCTTGGGAAAAGCATTATTGTTTTAGATTTCAAGATGTTCACAGATTAAGATCAAACAAATATGAGTTCCCAGTTAAAGATCCACTAAATTCACAAATAAACAGCCCACCATGGAGTAAGAATTAGCAGAAATAAAAAAGTTACATCTTAGGGATATCAGAGATTGAAGTTATCTATCACAGAATATAGAAAAATATGTGTGAAATGTTTAATGAAATAAAATATGGAATTCACAAGATAAACAAATAACATGAGCCTATAAATAAAATTCACAAGAAGATTTGAAAAAGAATCAAATAAAACTTTAAGAAATAAAAATATAATTGTTGAAATAAAAATTTGGTAGCTGAGTCATGGAGCAGATTAGACACAGTTGAAAAGGAGATTAGTGAATTGGAAAATAGATGTAAAGAAATTACCCAGAATTCAGGAAAAATGAGAGGGAGGAAAACTAAGAAAAAGGAGTTAAGAGACTTAGGAGCTATCATGAGAAAGTCTAACTAATGATTCACAGAAGGAAAGAAAAAAAAGGGTAAAGGAGATGTAATAAGTGAAAAAAAAGTCTGATAATTTTTTCAGAAGTGATAAAAAGACACCAAACTGCTGGTATCAGGAAGCAGAGTGAGAACAAAAAAGGATTACTAAAAAGAAACCAACACTTGAGCATGCAAAACACCAAAGACAAAAAGAAGAGAAAATAGCCACCAACCTATATTTGTCTATCCACCAAAATAATCTTTCAAAACAATCTTCAAATAAATAGTACCAGGAGTGTTTACCATTCTATTTCTAAACAAGATAATTAGAAAGAAGGAAAATTTACAGGAAAGAAGTCTGATTTTTAAGAAGAAATAATGAGCAAAGAATTAGAAAATGTTGTAAATCTAAAAAATTGATAATCTCTGACTTTGTGAAGTAAAAAAAAAAAAAAAAAAAAGAGGGGAAAAAGCACAGAACTAAAATACTAAAAAACAGAAGCATGTAACTTGGGATTTGGGTGATTAGGTTAGTGTTCAAAATTTCCTGCATTAATCAGGAAAATGACTAATATATTATAATTTCAGGGGTAGCTATTAAAATAATAAGATTATAACTTCCAAAACAGAAGAAAGAAAAAGAAATAAAAATAAGCACATCCAAACTAATTTGCTAATTATCAGAAAAAAGACAAGAAAGAAGGAAAAGAGCATATAAACTATAATTTGTAGCAAATAGATGATTATTAAAAACAAATATGAATAAATGTAAGTGAATGTACTTGCCAATTAACAAATTGGGTTTTGTAAACCTCTGCTATGTGTTATTTACAACAGATTTACATGAAGCCTGGAGACACAGAAAAGATGGAAGTAAAGGAAGTGACAAAAAACTGACCAATACAAAGTAAAAGGAAACTGGACGGATGCATATTAGAGAAAGTAGGACTTGCAATAAGAAAGTTTTCAGTGATTAAGATGGTCAATCCATGGAAGGTCCAATCTACCAGGCAAATATGACCAAAAAATTAGCATCAACATCTACAGAGCAAACACTGCTCTCATGAGAGGGAGGTATTGACATGTCCACCATCATCATGAGACGTTTTAGCACAATTCTTTCAATTATATGTAGGTCAAGTAGATAAAAAATGATAATGATGTAAAAGATTTGAAACTATAGCAAATAAGTTTAATTCATTACATATTTATATGTGTGTGCATGTGCCTCTGCCTGTGTGTGTGCTGTGTAAACGGAGTATATACAGAAATCCTGCCCCCATCTATGATTTCGCTTTCTGTGGTTTCAGTTACCTATGGTCAGCTGTGGGCTGAAAATACTAAATGAAAAATTTCAGAAATAAATGACTCACAATTTTTAAGTTGAATGCCATTCCACTTCGTGTGATGAAATCTTCATCACCTGTTCCATCCTGCCCCGACTTGCCCAGCTTATCCACACTGTGTATGCTACCTGCCTTATGTAACTGCATAGGAAGAAACATAATATATGTAAGGTGGGTGTTGTCCATGGTCTTAGGCATCCACTGGGGGCTGGGAATGCCTCTCCCATAGATAAGGAGGACCACTGTGTACACGCATACATATTTCTGTGCCCAACAATTAGAGCATGCACATTCTTTTGTACATAGGCAACATGTACAAAAACTGACCCCATACTAGGCCATACAATGAAGTCTCAACAAATTCAAAGAATTGGTATCATACAGGCTACAGTTCTGACCACAGTGCTAATAAATTAAAAACCATTAATAAAAATACTCTTAAAATGTCTATGTGTTTGGAAATTAAAAAAAAAAAACTTCTGAAACACACAGCATCAATTAAAATAAAATTATAAAGAACTAAGCAAAATGAGAAAATAGTACACATCAAAACTTATGGAATGAAGAGAAAGCAATACTTTGAGATAAATCTATAGACTTATGAGCTTATTGTTAAAAGAAGAAAGCCAGAAAATTAAAGAAATTAGAAAAAGAAAAATAGAGTAAGCTCAAATATAGTAGAAGAAAAAAGATAATAAGGAGAAAAGTGGACAAAAAAAAAAAAAAGAAAACAAAGCTATGAAAAGAGAATGAACAGGCTCCTGGTTGGTTCCCAGAAACCCCTATGTATGGGAAGAATAATCTAAAAATGGGAACGAAAAAAGAACTGGGGGGAGGGAGGGGAGAGAAATTAATAATACTAAGAATGGAAAGGGGACAAACAATGGAGCCAGCAGGTTAAAAAAAAATATGGTCCTGTGTGTGTGTGTAATCTGAAAAGTTCTGTAACTGTTAAATAAATTGATAAATTTATTTTAATAAATAAATTAAAATCTCCCACCTAAAAACATAAACAAGACAAACAAGAAATAAATACAAATTTTTTAAAAAACAAAAAAAAAAGTTTGTGTTTTTACAGACAAGTTCCTCCAAACTTTTAGGAAACAGATCGCTTCAATTTTACATAAACCCTTTCAGAAAGTAGAAAAGGGAGAGTTTTCCATCTCACTCTGTGAGTTCTAATTACAAAGGGCAGACCCAAGTTTTGTGGAACCCGAAGTTTATTGAATCCAGGGGAACCCTCTGAAGAAAAATAACGGAAGTTTATACAATAATTTGAAATATGCATAAAAGTAAATACCTATTTTGAATGGAAAAAAGTCACAATAAATTACAAATTTTATAAAGCTAGCTGGCAAATATCAGAGTATAATGTAATTTAGAGAAATAGTATATAATTTTTATTAATCAGCTGTGTGAATTCTTTATAATAGCATTTTTTAGATTGTCTAAACTTTGATCATTTCTTCACATGACAACGACTCTGCATTTTCCTTTTCTATGACAAGGGTGGAAAGGCCATTCAGTCTTTATCCTCCTTTGCTGATTGAAAACATTTTGTGTTATTGATAATTTAGAAAGTTTTATCCCCCCAGCTCTATGACCTCTTGTTAGAATGTCATACATTTTAAGGATAGTTATTCAATTTTAGAAAACCGCTATTGAGTTTCATTTATGTGTGAGCTAGCTATGAGATCTGCAATACTTTTTCCCAGACCAGCGTCTGGTTTTGCAAATGTCATGCTTGTCTCTCCTACACTGCCCCAAGTTTCTGGTGACAGCTGTAGAAGATACGTTGATTAAACACTTTTACTCATGACAGGGTTAGGCAGGACAGTAAGAAGAAGCAGAGGTAACTTCAGAAACCCTAACTCTAACCCTAAACCCTAACCCTAACCCTAACCCCTTTTCCACTAGTGACAACTGAATGCTGCGTGGAAGGGGCTGCGGACACCCAGATATGTGCCACTACTAAAATAATTCCCAGCTCAACTTCTCCCTGAGCTGGGCTCTCAAAATGTCTGTAGTCACATCAATATTTCCCAGTGAGAGGCAGAGTGTGATGGGAGGAATTCAGAGTGGAAAGAACTGGTGAAAGAAAGAGTGGGGAGAGGCTACCTCTTCACTGCTTTGTTTATTTAAAATTTTAATCTATTGATTTAGTTTTTTATTTTAATTTTAATTTGAGTTGACATCTCACTCTGTTGCCCAGGCTGGAGTGCAGTGGCACACTCATGGCCACCCCAGCGTTGACCTGCCGGGCTTCAGTGATCCGTCTAATCAGGATTGATTTTTTAGAAATAGAATATCATTCTATTGTCCAGGCTGGAGTGCAGTGGGGCAATCATAGCTCACTGTAGCCTCGACCTCCTGGGCTCAAGGGATTCTCCCACCTCAGCCTCCCAAGTAGCTGAGACTCTACTGTGCACCACCACACTCAACTAATTTTTATATTTTTTGTAAAGACAGAGTCTTGCTATGTTGCCCAGACTCCAGACTGGTCTTGAACTCCTGGGTTCAAGCAACTCTCCCGCCTCAGCCTCTCAGAGTGCTGGGATTACAGGCACGAACCGTGCCTGACCAATTTATGTTAAAGTATCTTATATTTTAAAACTTTACAAATCTCAGGTGTGTATGATTTCTGCCCCACCCCTCACCCCTCCAGCGCCTTCTGGGTTTTAGAAAGGATTCCTGCGAGAGAGACCCTGAAGCCTTTGGAGATGGCATGAGGCAGAAAATTGAAGAACAGTATGAGAGAGGAAAGTTACAGGCCAAGCTCATTTGTGGGCATGACTGCAAAAGTCCTAAATAAAATATGAGCATGTGGAATGCAAAGATACCTTATATCATGATGGGTCTACCCCAATAATGCAAGAGTTGTTAACATTAGACAAATTCAGAAATGTCATCACCATATTCACATATTAAAATATCTTTGATAAAGTTCTAAAATTCGAATCCCACTGACAATAAAAATCTCTTATCAAAAGAGTAATAGTTTGTGGTTCATGCCTGTCATTCCAGCACTTTGGGAGGCAGAGGCGAGAGGCTTACCTGATCCCAGGGGTTCAAGGCCAGCCTGGGCAACTTGGCAAGACCTTGTCTCTACAATAAATAAAAAATATTAGCTGGGTGTGGTGGCGCATGCCTGTAGTCTCAGCTACTTGTAAGGCTGGGGCAGATGGATCACCATTCATGGCCACCATTCATGGCCAGCAGGTGGAGGCTGTGGGGTGGCCACGAATGTACCACTGCACTCCAGTCTGGTTGACAAGAGTAAGACTCCAACTCAAAAAAAAAAGTAATAGTTTGATATGTCTTCATGCTGTTTAAGAGCATTGCAGACCCAAAATGCCTGCACCAGATGATATTTCTTAAAGGTGAAATCAGGACTAAGACAAGAGTGCCTCTATCAAAATGAATGCTAATTATTTTCAATGTTTTACTGAAGGTCCTAGTGTAAAACAAGAAACATAAATAAAGGGTATAAGGATTCGAAAAGAAGGAAAATGATCACTATTTGTAGATGATATGGCTATCTATGTAAAAAGTAAAATCTACAGACAAACTATTAGCACTAATAAGAGTGTTTAGCAAGATAGCTGGATAAAAGAAATCAATGTACAAAAATCAATTACATTCTGTGATAGCAACAAATGGTGGGGGGAGATACCACTGGCAACAGTAGTAAAAAGTATAAGATAACTAGGAGCATATTTCATTAAAATATGTAAGATATATGTGGAGGAAATTATCAAAATGCTTTGAAAGACATGAAAGAAGACATAAATAAACAAACTGAGATATATTCATGGATAGAACATATCAAGAGATGTCTATCCTCTACAAACTAATCCATAGATCGATTGAATTCTCGTCAAAATCCCAACAGTTTGTTTTGTTTTTTTAGGATCTTGAGAAGATGGCTATACAATTTATATGAAAGAGCAAAGATGTCAGTAATTGAAAAAAGTAAGACGGGGTGAACTGTATCAGAGATCAAGATTTATTGAAAACTAGAGTAATGATAACATTGTATATTCTGTGAAGAATAAACAAATTGACCGAAAAAGAATAGAGAGTTCAGATATGACTCTTGAAATTTACAGAAGACCGCCATAAGGCGGGGTTGTGGCTGGGCCAGGACAATCGAAATCCACATGGAGAGAAAAAAGAAATTTGCACTCCAGTCTGGGCGACAGAGTGAGACTCCAACTCAAAAAAAAAAAAAAAAAAAAAAAGGAAGAAATTGATTCCTTCCTCACATGTACTCCCAAAGAAAATGTAGAATATCTTTATGACCTCAAGATGGTGAAGGGTTTCACACACAAGTGCAAAAAGCACTGAAAGACAAGCTGGGAGATGTGACCACATTGAAATCAGGAATTTCTGTTACCCAAAAGACACCATCAAGAGAATGAAAGTCACAACTGGGAGAGTTCTCTACAACACACACAGCCAGCAAAGGATTAGGATCCGGATGAGCACAGAAATCCTCAAACCCCAAGGAAAGGACAGACTTCACAGCAGAAAAATCAGCAAAGACATCAACTAAGACGTCAAAGAAGAGGAAACCAGAGAGTGACGCTCTTCAGTAGTCGGGTCGTGCTAGTTAAGAACCAGTGAGGTAATGTTCTATGCCCAGGAAGCGAGCAAATTTGGTGAAATCCCAGAATAGCAAGTGTAGGGGAGGGTCATTGGGAATGCTGCCTGAGGATGGGGAATGCTGCCTGAGGAGGGAGAGGCCCTTTGTAAAGCAACTTTTGTAAATTAACTTTATAGGTGTTTACAGCATGAGGCCAGTGGTTTACAAATATTTTCTGTGAGTCACAGTCAGAAATACATCTTCAGTCACCATCCAGTATACACACACAACGCAAGCATGCACCACACATGTGCACACATAATGCAAGCATACATTCACACAATGCAAACATGTACACATGCAATACAAGGTTGTACCACGTATACACACGTGCACACAGTGCAAGTATGCATCACACATACACAAGGGCACACATAATGCAAGCATACACACACAATGCAAGCATGCATCACATATACACGTGTGCATACAATGCAACATACACACACAATGCATATGTGCACACAATGCACACATGTACACACGTGCATGCACAAGGCAACTGTATACCACATATACACACATGCACGCACAACGCAAGTATGCACACACAAATATAAAGTAAACAGAAGCTTCAGAGAGCAGTACTGGCTCTCACTAGGAGATATCCACTCTCGAGTGTTCTTTTTCACGAAGAAAGCATGCCAGCAGGGCCCATGGATGCGAGGCATGGCCTCTCAATAGATCACGCCTCTGATTTTGGTGACTCCCGTGCACGTCTACCCAGCATCAAGTATGAGAAGATTCCCAAAAGCCTTGCTTGTAAGAGCCAAAAACTAGAGACAAGTGGGACGCTGGAGACAGAAGAACAGAAAAATAACTTGCAGCTTCCTCACACTTTGAAATATTATCCAGAAGTGAAAATGGAGGAGCCAGCCACACCTCACAGCGTATTCACACCTTAGGAACATCATATTGAGTGGCAAAAGCAAGCACAGAAGAACACACGCAGTGAGCTGCAACTTTTATAAAGCTCAAGAACAAGCACAGCTAAAAAACACACTGATTAGGAGGCACTTGTACCCTGGAAAAAGCAAGGAAAGGAGAAACACAAAACGAAGGAAGGAATGTATATGTGAGAGCACAAAGACACAGGCAAGGCTGTGGCTCTCAGGGTGAAAAGCAGGCTCACTGGGGTCCATCTTATATTGTACAGTTGACCTTGAACAACGAGAGGTTTAGGGGCACCAAACCTGTTCATAGTCAAAAACCTGTGGATGACTTGACTTCCTCAAAACTTAAACTACTAATGGCCCATTGTTGACCAGAAGTCTTACCACTAGCATAAACAGTCGGTTCACACATATCTTGTATATGTATCAATATACTGTATTCTTACAATGTGGTAAATTAGAGAAAAGAAAACGTGATTGAGAAAATCATAAGGGGTTGGGTGTGGTGGCTCACACCTGTAATCCCAGCACTTTGGGAGGCTGAGGCGGGAGGACTGCTTGAGACTAGGAGTTTGAGACCAGCCCAAGCAACAAAGCAAAACCCTGTCTGTACAAAAAATAGAAAAATTAACCAAGCGTGGTGGTATATGCCTGAAGTCCCAGCTACTTGGGAGGCTGAGGCAGGAGGATCTCTTGAGTCCAGGAGTTTGAGGCTGCAGTGAGCTATGATTGTGTCATTACACTACAGCCTGGGTCACACTGGGCCATGTCGTGTGCCCTGGCTGAGGTCCCACACTCCCTGGTATCCCTGGCACTGCCAGGGCCATCACTACAGTGGGAGCCTGGCCTCCCTGCCCTCTGCCAGCCTTGCGGGAGAAGCCAGACTCCGGCTGTGAGTCCACAGCTAGTGTGAACACGAGCACCTGGCCTCACCTCTCCAGGCTTCTGGAGCCCCGTCCTCAGCCTGGGCTCCTGCACCCTCAGCGCTGGTGTGAGGTTCGAGTGACAGAGGGGGCGGGCGGCTGAACACACACGGCCCTGCCATGTGAGGGCAACCTGATGCTCACTTTTTATGATTATTTTTATGTGCAGATGCGGGCGGGAACATTTCTATTCAGTGCTGCTTTCCCAAGGTTAATGAGTTCAGGCTGGCTTTCTGGGTCCTGAAGAGGGATTTGGGTGTGTGCAACCACTGCTTTTATTTACAATAACCCATGCTGGGCCGGCCCTGGGTCAGGCGTGGGAGACTCAAGAGGGACTGTCATGGCGGCCCCAGTGACAATCACTACATCCCAGGCAAACCATCCTGTGCAGTGGGTGTAACTGGGACACATACTGTGCTTCCCAGGTGTTGGAGCAGACTCTGCGTGCAGGGGCAGGGCTGGGGACAGGACTGTGGCCCAACAAGAAGCCGGGTGCTGCCCTCAGGTCGGCAGGAGAGACATTGTTCCAGTCATCTCACAGATACAAACACAATGACAAACCTTTCCTTTGAGAAAGCCCAGCCAGGGGTGGGACAGGTAGGGCTACCTGAGCTTGGGAGCCTAGGAAACTGACCAGGGAAAGTGACTGGTGAGAATAAGTTGCAGTATGGGGGACTGAACCACAGCAGGTGCAAAGGTCCCGAGGTGGCTGAGCTTGGTCTGCTGAGGAAGACACAAATCCTATGTGGCAGGAGGGTGTAGGGTGGATGGGCGGGGACTCCGAGGCTCGGGAGGGTGAGGGCAGCTTGGACTTTATCCCGAGCCCCCGGGGACCCTTGGGGGCTTACAAGCAGACTCGCTTACTTGAGGTCACACCGTGGGTGGGAGGCAGGACTCTGAGCAGCCTCTACTAATATATTCTCACATTAAAAGATTATTCTGGCCGGGCATGGTGGCTCATGGCTGTAATCCCAGCACTTTGGGAGGTGGAAGTGGGAGGACTGCTTGAGTCTAGGAGTTCGAGACCAGTCTGGGCAACCTAGTGAGATCTTGGCTCTACAAAAAAAAAAAAAGTAGCCAGGCATGGTGGCACATACCAGTAGTCCCAGCTGCTTTGGAGGCTGAGACAGAAGGAAATCACCTGAGCCAAGGAGGTTGAGGCTGTGGTAAGCCATGATTGTGCCACTGCCCTCCAGCCTGGGCAACAGATTGAGACCTCTGACTCAAAAAATAAAAATAAAAATACAAAAATGATCCCATGCAGGGAAGCAGAATTCCCTTTTCATACACCTCAATCATTCCTCTCTCTTCTCAGCAGCAACTGCTATTATCGGCTTGTGTGTTTTTCCAGATCTTTCTCTATGGAGGTATATATACAAATAAATGTCTAGGGGGATGGTGGCAGGTTGTTTTAAAAATAAAATTAAAATCGCTGTTACGGTGAAAAACCTGACTAATGAAAATTATGTTTCAAAATAGACCGAGGCATTCTTTGTGCTAAATATGGTGTTCTTTGTCTCATTTGCAATGGAAAAGTCCCTTGTTTTTAAAAAAAAATACATTATTAAGGGATCTTACAATATGAACCACATTTTCCAATTCAATAGCATATAAGGCCAGCCAAGCAAAGACAATAGGAACTAGCTTCAAAAGCGTCTTGCTCAATCATGAAATCTGTTCGGAGAGGCAGCTTTCTCAACTGAGCCGTGGGGTAGACTGGTCGTTCGCTGCTGCAAATTGAGGCTCCAAAATGAACCCCTTTGGTTACTGGGAACCTATGAAGGGTGTGTAAAAAAATGAAAAAATTAAAAAGGTTGTGTAAATGCATCTGCAAAGATTGCATTTCCTAATCAGCAAGGATATCCTTTCTTCGAGAGAGAGAAACAACAACAATCACAACAACAGCAACAACAACAACAAAAACAGGATTCTGTTAATAGCCTTGATTTTCCTGAAATGGACCTTGTCAAAAAGAAAGGACAGGGGCTGCCTGCCTGGGAACTGACGGGGGCACTCAACCTGGAGAGGGTGTTGAGGGGCCACAGGGCCGGGGAGGGGGGAGGTTGAGAGAGCCCGCCTGAACTGGCCGCCTGGGTTCTGTTTGGGCCTTAAGAGCTGCTGAATCCGCAGCTCTGGCCCCATCGCCTGGGCCTTCACCTGCAGTCTGCCTCCCTGGTTGCAGACCCTGAGCCAGAGCTGCTTCCAGAACATGCCTTCTTCCTCCTTTGTGCCAAAGCCCCTTGTCCTGGGAGACTCACCCTGCACCTGCCCTCCTAGGGGACGTCATCTCCAGACACTGGCCGTTGCTCTTGGCCCATGGAAGCCGTGGACAACTGCCTCCCATCTCTGTCTCCATTTTGGGGATCCATCTCTGTCTCATGTCCATCTGGGTGGCTGGTCCACTCTGTGGCTGCACAGCACTCTAACTTCCCATTTCATTTAATTAATGAGGACATGATGTTGGCTGCTGTGACCAAGACCCAAGGTAACAGTCATTACAGTGAGGTGGAAGTTATTTTCTCTTCTGCAGGAGAGTTGGGGCATATTAGATGGCTCTGCCCAGGCTCCTTTTGTCATGTGGCTCTGCCCTCCCTAAGGTGGAAACTTTGTCCACATGGTTTACAGTGTATCTGCATTTCCACCGAGGGAAGGAAAGCAGGGGCCACCTATCCTTCCTGCTGGCCTTGCTGTTGGGTACACCTAGCTGCAAGGGAGGCTGAGAAATGTTCTGCTGCCTCTGGATGGTCACATGCTAAAGATGGGGCTTCTGCAACAATGAGAGAGGAGGGGGAGTGGAAATCAGAGGGCCTGCAGCATCTCTTGTACCTCCCTTGATTGTCATGCCCATGGCGACGCCTGTCTCAGGAGGAGTCCTCAGTCTTTGATTTCTCAGTCTCTTACCCTGCCAGCCTTCTCATGCCATGATCTTTGCAATTTGGTCATGTCCGCATTTTGCAAGTGGGGAAGCCAAGGCCATCAACCTCCACGGCTCTCCTTCTCATCCACATCTTCACCATGACCACCCAGGCCCTCAGGGCATCCCATCCTTCCTCCACACCACACCTTTGACTGCCTCATGTGTGTTCTTGGAAGGTCCTTGGGAAATTCAAGGTCAACAAACTCACAGTGGAACCCATCCAACTGTCCCATCCATCCTGGCTACAGGAGCACTATCCACCAGGCCAACCCTTTCCCTAAGCCCCCCGTGAGCCAGTCACCAAGTCCAGGTGCTCTACTTCTCGTGGACTTTTCAAGCTGCCTACATCTCCCCAGCCCTCCAGCTCCTGCTCCCATCAGGTTTTGAGTGAAGCCATCAGTCCGGGCGGTCGCTGCCCCCGCCTCGCTGAGGCTGAGCATTCTGCCATGTACATCCCAGTGCTACACATGACACATCCACTGTAAAGATGAACCCCTGGGAACTCATCCTCGAGGCTAAGAACTAAGATATTTCCAATCCTTTCAAAGTCTCCTGTCCCCTCCCCAGAGGCAATGACGGTCCTAAATTTTGGACAAATCATTCTCTTGAGTGATTATGATGGACTATATTATATATAAGGTACACCTTTAAGTGTATTTCTTTGTGTTTGTTTTTAAGGACCTCTGTTGTTGGCTGAACTGTGTTCTCCCTGCATTCGTATGCTGAAGACTTAACTCCCAGTACCTTGAAGTGTGATTGCATTTTGGAGATAGGTTTAAAGAGGTGAGTAAGTTAAAATGAGGCCATTAGAGTGGGGCCTAATCCAGTATGACTGGTGTCCTTATGAGGAGAGGAAATTGGGACACAGAAAAACATCAGCAATGTACACTCACAGAGGAATGGCCTCTGAGGACACTGAGAGAAGACAGTCATCTACAAGCCAGGGAGAGAGGCCTTAGCAGAAACGAATCTGCTGACACCCTGATTTCAGAATTCCAGCTTCCAAGAACTGAGAGAGATTTGTGTTAAGCCAGTTGGTTCGTGGGACTTTGTTATCTATAACAAAGAAATCCAAAAAACAAATCCAATTCATCGACCAGTCCTGAGAGCTCTGCCTCCACACACATCTGGAAATGGTTCTGCCTCTCTCTATCCCTGCTTATGTGACCATGCCATCATCACCGCCTCCCACGGGTGCATTCTCCACTCTGCAACCAGAGAGCCCTTTGAACCAGAATACCTGCCACAGGCTCCCGAAGTCCTTAGACTTGACTCTAGTCTCCTGCCTGGCCTGCCCACCCCCACCCCTTGTCCCATCGTGGCTGTTTTGACTTGCTTTCTGTTAGTTCCTCTCACCCTAGATCTTTACAGGGCTGACTCCTTTTTGTCTTTTTGGACTGGGCTTCAATGACACGTTTTTGGAGAAGCCTTCTGGGGCAGCCTCCCCAGAAGCCCACCCTCCTGGGCACTCTTACACCACCCTTTCTTTTCTCCTTTCATAATGCTTATCACCACCAGCCATTTTCTCATATATTTATTTCTTTTCTAATCTGTCCTACCTCTGTCCTGCCCTACCAACTAGAATGCAAGCCCCATGAGGGACATGCCAGGCCCATTTTGTTCCCTGTTGTGTCCCTGGGATGTAGAACAGTGCCCAGGCACACAGTAGGCCCCCACTGAATGCTTGCTGAAGAGCTGAATATTTGAATGAAGAGACATTTCTGCTACTGAGTTGAAGTTACAGGAAGTTGTCTAAAAACATAGTAAAGACATGGGCTCATTCATTCAAGCTCTCCTAAATTAGAATTTGAAGTAGAGAGAGAAAGAAGTTTGTCTTTGTGCTTAAGTGGGATAAGAAAAGGAAAGAACTTTCTGAGCAAATTATCTATGTAAACAGGGAATATGTTTCACCCACTTAATAATGAAGTCCAGCAGCTCTGGTCTCAAATATTCTTAGAAGCTCTTTAGCAATAAATATGCAAATTCCAAGTGATCCTTTGTTCTTGTTAACTTGCTTACAAGGATTCTGGAGACTGAGGGTCTCAACTTCTCTTCCCTGGGTTTCTGTCAGTAGCAATAATGAATGACCTGATTGGAAACCAGACATGGTTCTTTACGTGTGTCCTGAAACTTGGACTTCTTTGGAAGTCAAACTGCCCCGATCATCATCAGAAGCAGAATGGCACTGAATTTTCTCAAGCCAGCGTGTACAGTTTAGGGTGGGGTTTACTGGCAAAATGCAGCTAGTCACAGAGATGGTTATTGCCATCTCTGAGATGTCTATTGTTACCTTAATGTGACTTCCTACAAGAGGCAGATGAAAATACAAAAGTATTGTTAAGACTGTAGGAGAAATATCAAACTAGACATCAATTGCTGTAAAAGCCCAGGCACTCTCTTACTTACTGGCAAGTTGATCTTAATTTCAGCAACTGTGGGTTGCTGTTAAGGAAATCGGAGCCCATCAGAATTTGGTTAAAGCTGGTGGGCCAAACAGTAGACTTAAGTTTCAAACTATCTAGAAACCACATCCAACCACCAAAAACACATGTTAAAACAACTCTAATTGTACATTTCAAAGAGTGAGTAATTTTGTTTAACTGTGGTCACTAGTAATTTCAAGCTAAATGCATCCATGTTTTGTACTCTGTTATTTACCCATACTTTTGGAAGAGAGTGAGGTTGGGCCTAAGCTATTGCTTTTCTTCCTTTTTTCTTTATGATTTCATATTGAAGATTGGGGAGGGCAACCCAGATTGTTTTAATGCACATTGAGCCCTGGGAGAAGCTAATAATGGGGGTGTGAGGCACGAACACTATTTAGCTAACAGCTCGGAGAGCATGGTCTCAAAATAAACTTTGTAGGTATATTGGCTAGATGCTTTGGTTTGAAGCAATAGAAGCCACATTTGACTCATGTAAGCTACAAAGGGATTACTTGGAAGGGCATAGGTGCTCACTGAGCCATGGGACACTCTGGGAGCACAATTGGTGGAAATTAACACACAGTTTCTCTAGGACATCCCTGTGGGCATGAATACGTTTAGCTTCTTGCCACTGTACTCAAGATTCAAGGACCTAGAGCAAGCATCCCAAAGGCCCAGCACCTTGATTGGCAAGCCCTCCAGAAGAGGAATCAAGGAGGGGGGTTCTGCTGCAGTAAAAGAAAAAGAAACGAAACCCAAGCAGGCAAGACCAGCACTTTTTTCACTGCAGTTTTGTTTCAAGCACAGTAGAGCTTGAGATGGGGAGGAGGAGTGAGAGCAGGGATTCCTCAGGGCAAAGGCTTCACTGCTAATGATACCAGCAAGTAGCACAATGCATCTCCCTGTCTGTGGTGAAGGACCCGACCTTCCCTGTTCTTCTCTGTCATAGGCAGTGCATCTCCTCGCCACCAGGATGACCATGTGGAGAGACTGTACCATCTCAGGTCCACCAAGGACCAGTGAGCCCCAGGCTTATTGGGTCTCTCACATGCTCTAAATAGTTCTGGAATAACTAAGAGCCCAATGGGCGATGGTCATCCCAGTCTTCTGCTTCTTCAGAAGCATCCTAGCCCTGAGGTGTTCACTTCCGCAGGTGTGAAATGGGAATAACAGCAGTATCTAAATCACAAGACAGTTGTGAAGAAATAACATAATGTTCCTACAGCGCTTAATGAGAGCAAGTGCCCAGTGGATGTTAGGTATTGCCAATGTTGATACACTCACAGCTACAGTCTGGCCTCAGTCGCCCTACTAGGACTCCAGTTCAAGGTCGGAAGCCCTGTCCACCAGATTGAGGATAGGACACCTTTGGCATCCCCCTTTCACCATAGCAGGGAGGGCACAGGGCCCTATCTAAACATGTTTTGGGCTCTGCTATTCCCCAAATCAGCCCCCAGGAACTCCAGTCTGCCTAAAAGCCTCCCTACTGCCCAGGACTCCCCAGTTCTGTGGATGGTCCCACTCCTGACACCAGGACCCAGCCCTACAGCCAGGTCAGATTTAATTTCTCTAACCTCAGCCTTCATCACATCTCTAACCAGCCTATTTAGCTGAAGTCCTAGCAAACCCAGGAGGCTGCAAAACTTGGAGATTGCAAACCCAACCCTTTTACTTGGAATCCCCAACCTCACATGGAACTGATCCTGTGGGAAATACAGGGAAAAAAGGCCATAAAGAGAGCAATCACCCATAATCTCACCTCCCAGAGACAACCACTCACTTAGTATGTTTTCTTCTATTTAAAAAAAAAGAATCCCCCCCATGAAAACATAATTGTGATAAACATATTACATTGTGTTTCTTGTTCTGTTATAAATATCTCCCCATGCCATTCATATTTTGTGAATGTATAATTTTTTGTGTGTGCATAATTCCTTCAGAATTTATTTGTCACTGCCTATTGTTGGGTATTTAATTTTGGCCTCCTGGTCTCCCTCCCCTTTCTGAGTCCTTGGCTATGGTTTGGTCCTGTGCCATCCACTTCTTTCAGCTATTGAATGATCATATTACTTCTCAAATTCCCACTTCCCAGAAACACCCAGTGCCATTCCATCCACTAGAATAGGCCTGTTGGATATAACACTTGATGTAATGGGCACAGTTGTGCCCTCCCAAAAGATATTTACTTATTTTTAAATTTTGAGTTGGAGTCTCACTCTATTGCCCAGGCTGGAGAGTAGTGGCACGCTCACAGCCACTGCAGCCTCGACCTGTTGGGCTCAGGTGATCCTTTCACCTCAGCTTTCCAAGTAACAGGAACCAGAGGTGAGCACCGCCATACCTGGTTAATTTTCTTTTGATTTATTGTAAATATGAGGTCTTGCCAAGTTGCTCAAGCTGGTCTCGAACCCCTGGGCTCAGGCAATCCTCTCACTTCTGCCTCCCAAAGTGCTAGGATTATAGACATGAGCCACTGCACCTGGCCCCAAAAGATATTCTGAAGTCCTAACTCCCAGTACCTCAGAGTGGGCCCTTATTTTGAAGTAAGGTCATTGGTTAAGATGAGGTCATACTAGAATTGGGTGGGCCCTAAATTCAATATGACTGATGCTCTTATAAGAAGGGGAGATGAGATACAGTGACAGAAACACAGGAAGGAGAGGTCCACATGATGACAGAGGTAGAGACTGGAGAGATGGAACACCAAGGAATGCCAAGGACTACCCACAAACACCAGAAGCTAGATGAGGTAAAGTAAGAGTCTCCCCTAGTTTGCAGAGAAAGCATGGCCTCCCTGATACCTTGATTTTGGATTTCTGGCCCCTAGAACTATGAGACAATACATTTCTGTTGTTCTAAGCCACCCAGTGTGTGACACTTTGTTATGGCAGCCCTAGGAAAGGAACACAAACTTTCTAAGTCCCCACTTCTCAGAAACACCTTGGACCATTCCACCCCCAACTCCCCAAGTGGGCCCTTTGGATACGTCACTAGGCAAAGGTAGCCTGAGTCTGCGAGTCCACTGTACCTTTAGAAGTAGGAATTCCCCTTCCCTTACTCTCCACCCCCATCTTCCTCTAACCAGTTCAGCCACCATTTCTGTCCCTTTCTCCCCAGCCATGCTCCTGATGTCCCAGAATGCCTTGCAACCACCTGGAAGAAGCAGCATAGCTTGGTCCCAAGGTTGGAACCTTCAGGGCATTGTCCTGTCACCTTTGTAAATGACATGAGGACATCTGAGCACTCACTTTATGCCCGGCACTGCAATGAGCTTTTCACATGGACAGTATCACTTATCATAGTGGCCCCATGGGGTAGATGTTATTTTGCAAAGGCCCGGAAGGATTTAGTGGTTAGCACGTCAGGGGAACAGCTGGAATTTGAACCTGCATAGTTGAGTTCCAGAGCCCTGCCACCCTGGAGTCTTTGCAGATGGACAATTAGGATCATCCTCTCTTAAACAACTCTCTGATTAACATTTAATTGGGGATTTCAAAGACAGTTCTTGCTAGCATGTCTGTGGTCTCCCTGCTGCAATCTTCCCCATTAAGCCATGCTATGAAAACAGTCAGCCCAGATGCCTCAGAGCACACGTGTCTCCTGGTGCCCAGAATTTGCTTTAAATCATGGCTCTTTCCAACAGTCAGCAGGGCAGGTTGGTGCCTGCTGGAACTTGGAGCTGAACCTTCACCAGAAGGGGTGGCCAAGGCATGAAGCTTGGTGGCCCACAAGGCTAGGCCGCTGGGCTTGCTGGCTGGATGACTCCAGCATGTGGCCTCTTCTTCCTCTTCTGCAAAATGGCGTCTATTGCATGGAGAGGTTGTAAGGATCCAATGAGGTCACATGTACAACACACTTAGCACAGTGCTTGAACTCTTTTTTTCTCTGAGAAAAGTCGGTCTCCCTCCCTCTCCCTGTTACCCTCTCTTTCCCTGTCCCCTGCCCACTGACTCCCATTAGAAGGTGGTCATTTAGGGTAGGAATATCTGATCATCTATTCTTCCCTCTGGGGAAAATGCACGCTTGTTAATAGTCCATGTACCGCCATGTAGGTTTCTGCGGAGTGAAGGTGAAGCAGCAAATTCTCTTCCAGGAAACTTGGGTGAACAAACAGCAAGCTGGGGGGAAAAAAACTGCAACATGTACAGGAGACAGCTACTTTTCTGTATGTAAACATCACTTACAAATCAATAAGAAAAAAGATGTAGAAAATTCAATACAGGGATAAGCAGAAGATATGACCAGGCAGTTCACTGGAAAAGCAATACAAGAACTCTGTAAAATATAAACAGATGCTTCTCTTTGCTCATAATTATAGGAATGCAAATCAAAACAACCACGCATTGCTGTTGGCAAGATTTCTAAAAAATAATAATAGTGAGGGTTGGTGAGGAAGTAAGAACTGTACTCTCAGAGGCCATCTGTGGAGAAAGGCTAGTGAGAAAAAGTAACACACACACTTCGCCAGGCATTTATGCTAAAATGTGCAGGTGAAGGGGGAGGCTGGCAGCAGGGAACAGTGTTGCCAGCAGAAAGAACTGCATTTGTGCATGCATGAAGGCTGTGATAGGAAGGCATGTGGTCTCATGGACAAATTGACAGGTTGCACCATGGTGGCACCCTGGGCTTCCTGTCTGGTGGCCACCATCCTCTCTGAGGAGCAGGAGAGCTTGTGTGAGTGGGTGGAGACAAGGGTCACTCAGGGGTGGAGGAGTACAGGGAGTGGAAACAGCAGACAAGGTGAACGCGAGGGTCTGGCTGAGACTGAGTCCCAAATGAGGAGACCCAAAAACCCAGGATTATTTTTAGGAGAGTGAGTCCTCTGTAGTACAGGCTTCCCTCACTAAGTAAGTGTTCTAGGAACCCATCGGCATTAGTGCGTGAGCTGGCGTGGTGTGAGAGGCTGTGTTCGGCTTAAGTGAATTTTTTTTTGGAGATTCTTTCAATGTTTTGCCCATTTCATGACGAGTGATTTACGAGTGCATCTGCCCACAATGTGCTGAATGTTCAGCAGTTTTGGCATGACCCCTGTGCCCCACCCTCCCTATTCACCCGATCTCGTCCTGGAGACTTTTGTTTGTTTGTTTCTCTGGAAGGAAAACGTCCTCAAAAGGAAGAGGTGAGTCGATGTAGACCTTAGGGAGGGCCTCTCAGAGGAGGTTCCATCTGAGAAGATACCTGAATGACAAGAAGGAGCAGGAAGAGCATTCCAGGCAGAGGGAAAGGAGAGGGGGCAGCCCTGGCACGTGGAGGGGTGGCCAGGTGGCCACTCAGGTAGCTGAAGCTGAGAGAGCAAGTGAACAGGGCCAGGTTGGGTAGGGCTTTGTGGGCATCCAAGGCCTCTGGACTTTCTTCAGGGGATACTCTCATTCCTCCTGTTTCCCAGATGACAAGACTGAGGTCAACACCATGAGATAAGGGGCACACATGGTCCCTCCAGCCTCGCCTGCCAAAGAGTCTCAGATTTATGAACGAGTCTTAGCCACACCCCTGTCTAGCTGTTTGGGGGCACATCACAGAACTCTGAACCTCAGTTTCTTCATCTGTCAGGTGGGAGTGATAATCTCTACCTTCTAGGGATGCTGTAAGATAAGGATTGTTATCAACATGTTTCAAAGGCCACTGTAAGTCCCAGGGTATGCTCGGGCCTGGTGGGACACAGCAAAGGATTAGCAAGTGTAGTCTCTTACCACCACCGTTAAATCACTGGGCACTGAACCCGGGGGAAAGGGCATGTGAGGGACCAAAGCAACAGTCGACAGCATGTGTGCTGCCTTAGAATTAGACTCTTGCAGGGCTGGAAGCAAGGCCAGGCCAACTCCTAGTTGACACTACTCACCACCTATCTGGCCTGTTCTTGGTTGCCTCCAGTGATGGGGAGTTCACTCCTCCCAGAGGCATCCTATTCCTCCCTCCCCTGCTTTGATCCTTCTGTGGACCCTCCTTGGCCCTTGACATAAGGTTCAACTCCCCATGACGTCAGGATCTGGCCCCTACTGACGTCCTCCACTCCTCGGCCCTCACTCCTCGCCTTCCACCAGTTTCTTGAACACATCACTGGTTTCTTCTGCCTCAGGACTTTGCACACACTAGTCCTTCTACCTGGATGCTCCTTCCCTCCTCATCCAGGTAACTCCTACTCTCTTGTCAAGTTCCAGTTCACATATCACTTTTCCAGGGAGGCCTTCCTCCCATCCCAGACTAGATACCTGCAGTTTTCTTTTCTTTTCCCTGTCTCCCGCCTTCCCTCTCTCTTCCTTTTTCTTTCTCTTTCCCCCTCCCTCCTTTCTTTTCTTTCTTTCCTTTCCCTTCCCTTCCCCTTCCTCCCTTCCTTCCTTCCTTCCTCCCTCCCTCTCTCCCTCCTCCCTCCCTCCCTTCCTTCTTTCTTTCAAGATAGAGTCTGGCTCTGTGGCCCAGGCTGGAATGCAGTGGTACCATCATAGCTCACTGCAGCCACAAACTCCTGGACTCAAGTGGTCTTCCTATGAAGTCTCACTGCCTAGGCTGGTCTTGTACTCTTGGCCTCAAGTGATCCTCTCGCCTTGGCCTCCCAAAGTGCTAGATTACAAGTGTGAGCCACCACGCCTGGCCTGATTTTTCTTTAAGAGATGAGGTCTCACTATGTTTCCCAGACTGGTCTTGTACTCTTGGCCTCAAGTGATCCTCCTGCCTTGGCCTAGTGTTGGGATTACACGTGTGAGCCACCGCACCTGGCCTGAACCTGCTTTGTATAATACTCCTTGCTCTTGTAACTAATTACTTTTGTAAGATTTAATTGCCCTATTTGAGTTCAATTTCCATGGAGGCAGGAGCTGTCTGAGATGTCTATCTTGAGCACCTCACATCAGTGAGCATCGCATACACAGTAGGGCACCCAGTACACATTCGCTGAACTGAGGCTCCATCAGGCACCTCTCTGGGGGACAATTCTTCCTTTGCTCAACCTCCTCTTAGCCTAACAGTGAGAGCTGCCATCATTCCCATTTTACAGATAGGGAAACTGAGGGCAGCAATACCCACTGTGGGTCTGGGTGATTACAGGAGACAGCACACAAGGACCCTATAGAACTTAAGGGTGCACTAAACAGGAACACTGATTGATTTTGTTGCTGTGGTCACTGTCATCACAATACTTAAGTGTCCTTGTGGGTACACAGAAGACAGAGTGGGAAGAAAATATGGCACACACCAAAAGGAGAGGTACATTTGGTGACTCGCCCTAGTTCGAGCTGAAGTGGCAACTTGCTGCCAGCAAGGAGCCCGCCTCTTTCTCCTCCAGGTTTGGGGAGTTTAATGCAGGGTGTGCACAGCGGGTCACCAGTGTCATACCACCTTGCTCAACCCTTCCAGCACTCCAACTATCACCATTCCCAACTCATCGATGTTGACACAGGCCCAGGAGGCTGCATGAGCTCAGGTGACAGAAAAAGAAGGTGACGAAGCCAGGGGGTGGGGGACACAGGTCTGTCTAATTCCACAGAGGCTGTGCTCCAGCTGCCTGCAGCACACACAGCATGTTGGATGGGGCCAAGTCCAGTCACTTCCCAGTCACTTCCCTGGGCACCCAGGCAGAGCTCCCAGGCAGACATGAGTCCCGTCTCTACCACCCATCTCAGTGCCCACGGAATAACTGGTTGCCTTTGATGTTCTTGGGGACAAGGTTTTCAATGTGCCATCTTCACTCTGGCCCCTTAGCTGTGCATCTCACTTTCCAAGTCCAAGACAGTTTCTTGCAACAGAGTCTTTTTTTTTTTTTTTTTTTGAGTTGAGGTCTCAGTCTGTCACCCAGGCTGGAATGCAGTGGCATGGTCACGGCTCACCACAGCCTCAACCTCCTGGGTTCAGGAGATCCTTCTGCCTCAGCCCTCCTCCCCACCCCCAAGCAGCTGGGACTATAGATGTGTGTCACCACACCTGGCTAATTTTTTATTTTTTATTTTTTTGTAGAGACAAAGACTTGCTATGTTGCTCAGGTTGGTCTTGAACTCTTGGGCTCAAGCAATCCTCCCGCCTCAGCCTTCCTAAATGCTGGGATTATAGGCATGAGCCCCCATTCCCAGTCAAAAAATCTTTTGGAAACTATCTGAAAATCCAAGAGACAAGTGCTGGCTTTGCACAGAAGGTTCCCGAAAGCCAGGATTGTTTAAGGGATGATCATACCAAACCCCTGGCCACACTCACAGTCATCCCCTGTGCCAATTTCAGAATTTACTTCCTTCCCAGAGTCAAGATCAGACTGATTCTACTGGCCTCTCTGCCTTTTTGCATTGGGCCATTGCCCTTCATTTTCTGGACTGACTGGGGTGGTGAACCACTGCATCTCGGAAGTTTTATCAGGGACTCTTTCTGGCTGAAAGCTTTCATTAGCGTAGTTAACTTCCAATACGTGGCACAAATGTTTCCCCGTGTGGAGCTTCTAACTGGTTTGCTATCCAGATGGTTTTGAAATCAAGGAAGCTGCTGTATTTGCCTTGAGCTGGTTATTCTGAATTTAGAGATTACAGCCTCAATCAGAAGATAACTGAAACAGCTGGCCAGGATGATTTGCCTTCGAAGAGCGCCTCGTGGCTCGACCAGAGGGGGTTTCCGGTGATAATTCTCTTCATTTTAAACAACTAGTAGGATTCCCGGAGGTCTCTATTCACCTTGATTTCTGGATGAGTGGATTTAAGTTAATTTCCTTCCTTGTTTTCATTTGGCGGTTTGAAACCCAGCTCTACATCAACAACTAATTGATTATGGAATAGCCTGTGATTTTGCCCTAGTTCATCTGTCTCTAAATGATAACTTGTCACCATGAGGTACAGGGCTAGAGATAAAAGCAAAACTTAAATTAGAAAAAAGAAATACAAGTGTGAAAAAAAGAAGTCATGGTTTCTCCTTTTCCCCTCCAGCACAAACTGTTGAGTAAGGAGATTTCTGAAAGCCAGAAATGGCTGTGGAGCGAACCCAAGCCGGCAGCTGGGGCACTGGCACAGACACATCTGGTGTTCCAGGGTTTGGAGGGAGGTTGGCTGCAGTGGTAACTGTGTGTACCGCAGCCCAGCTCCTGTGGGCCACCACGAGGACTTTTTCAAGTACAAGAGGGAAGGAGAACAGATGAGAAAAATTCAATGTCCAAATTAGAAACTCCCAAAGCGATGTTGTTTTTCTTGGGGTTCCACTGTGTCTGTAACTTCCTGATTGTTCAGTGTAAAAACAACAAAATCCATCCAGCCCAGTCATTTTGACAGATTCAGCTGAAAAGCCACCAGTTGGGTTTGATCTAGCCCTGGCAGTAGTTCTTAGCCAGGGGCAATGTTGTCCCTAGGGAACATTTGGCGATGTCTGGGGACATTTTTGGTCGTCATGACTGGGAGAAGACACTACTGGCATCTGGTAGGGAGGGGCCAGGGATGCTGTCGGACACCCCCAAATGCACAGGACAACCCCCTTCCACTAACAAAGAATCATTGAGGTCCACATATCAACAGTGGCTAGGGTGAGACCCCCGTGGCGTGCGTGTGCACAATCTGAATTCCCTTGCTGGGGTGGTTGGTGCACCATGATATATAAGGTTTCTGGAACCCGGAGACATAAAGTTCAGGCATGCCTCGGCTCAGGTACCTAAATTATGTAAGAAGCTGAAGGATTAATTGGGTTCTGTTTCCTTTCACTAAAGCAGAAGGATCTCGTCATCTGGTGATGCAGCCAGTGGAAAAGAGGACTTTTGAAAAAAGCGTTCAATGGAAAATGGTGCCCTGCGTAGAGCCAGAGCTGTGAGGGCCACCTGAACGGAGTTGTCTGGGTTGAAACCGAGGGCCGGTGTACCCCAGAATGGGCTCCCGCACTTGTGCCAGTCCCACTGCGTGCTCTTGGCTTCTCTGCTGTGGAATCTGACTTGCTGTGGCAAAAGGTCACCAAGGAGCTGAGCAGCAGGACTCCCCAGGAACAACCGGCGATGCTAAACTTGCAGTGATTTTATTGGCATGACGAGAAGCTCGGGGCTGCCAAAGACAACAGCCCTGTGCTGTGACTGAGACTGTAGGTCCTGGGGTGATGTGTCCCGCTGCTCTTGACCGTCCCATTCCCACTGAATGGAACAGCCCAGGGAGGAGGCAGAGGAGACCAGGCAGATGCATGGTTCCCAGCCTCTCGCTCTCAACACGTGGCCCAGGTGTGCCCTCAGCTGTCCCCCTCGCCACCCTATCTTGTCCTAATGTTCCCTGCCCTTTCTAAGGAACCAGCAGGGCTGTCTTGGCCTGTGTTCGCGCTGATGAGGGCCTCTGCAGCTGAGGATAGCTGTGTGACCTCTCACTTGCAACCAGCAGGGAAAGGAGCCCCTTGATGGATGTCCCCTTGGATGAACATGTCTGTAAGTCTTCAGATGGCGAGCGCACTCCTTCCTTGACCTTCTCCCAGACCCCTCTTGTCTCTTCTCAAAATATCTTGCTTAGAAATTTGGAGCCCGGAAGGAAAGACCCTGAAGGAAGAGCCTCCGTAGGCAAACGTTGGCTTTGGATCTGAGAGTGCCCTGTGGGGCCATGGTGGTGACCCCATCGCTGTGGGACACTCGGCTGCTGCCCACAGGACACTCCGTCAGTGCCAGGCAGTGAGCGAAGCAACCCCCTGCAGCCCCCTTGATCCTCACAATCATCCTAGCCAGAGTGGGGCTTCTGTGAGCCCATTTGACAGATGAGCAAGCTGAGGCTGAGAGAGCTGGTGGACGTGCTTGCCCGAGGCCATACATGTTGATCTGCAGCTGGTCTGGGCTTCCCAGCCAGATGGTCTCACTCCAGGGCCAGAATCCTTAGCCCCTGACAAGGCGGAAGAGCTTGGGGATGAGCCAGGGCCGGGCACACTTCAGTGATTGTGGTTGTTGTCATTTCTGCCAGTGGTGACTGGGCCCCCATCATGGCCCACCCAAGTCAGTTGGCATTGGTAGAGTTTTGTCCAGCCCCCACCCCTACCCCAAAGAGCAATGGGAGAGAAGGCACCATCTCCTCTGCCAGGGGCTCCTTGGCCTCGTTTGTCAGCCGCTGGGCACCAGCTTGGGCCCAGGGTCACTGCACTCTCCCTAATGTCATCTCTACCCTGCTGTGGGACACAGCCTTGAGTGCAAACAGGCCCAGGATCCACGGGCAAGACCAACAAACCCCAGTAGCCTTGGTCCCAGCATTCACCTAGCCACGGAGGTCTCAGTGGGCTGGGATCCTCCTGCATCTTCCTAGAGACCCTGCCCTACAGGAGTCGGCCAAGGGGCGGCTCTGGGTCCTGAGGCCGGGCCCCGACGGGCGCCGAATGGAGGGGCGCCCGCGTGGAGCCGCAATGCGACTCCCTCCCGCAGAACCCAGAAGGATCCGAGGCCGGCAGGTGCGGGCCAGGTAAGGCTGGAGTGCGGCGCTCAGGGCACAGTATCACAAAGGCCCTTGGAGACCTTGGACGGCGAGCTCCCTCCCGTGCGATCTCAGCCGGCGAGCCCGGGGAGGGTGGCACCTACCTCCCAGAAGCACCAGGACGCAGGCGTAGGGGAGCATGGCCGCGGGCATCCCGTCGGGGCTGGCAGGGCGGCCCGCGGGGCGCGGCCACAGGGCGCAGAGGGAGGCGCGGGCGCGGGGCTCTC
>NW_007260347.1:456761-502909 GCF_000164805.1 Carlito syrichta
CTCATAGGTCCAACTTGCCAGGAGAGGTGGAGACAGCCCCCGGCGTGGCGCGCACGGCCCTGCGGCGCGGCTCCTCCTGCAGGCAGACCCCCGGCCGACCCTCCTCTGTCCCGTGGCCCTTGCCTCCCCCAGAGTCTCCGCAGTGGGCGAGGAGGCCTCCTCCAAACTCTTGTCCCGGCCCAGCCGGAGCGATGCGCTCCTCGCGCCACAGCGCACCCCTAACCGGGCAGTTCCCTGGAAGGGCAAGGGGGGAGGGCCGGGAGTTCCTCCAAGCCCCGCCGGTCTCAGGACCCCTGAAGTTCCTCTTCAGACCTTCCAGATACTCTTGGAAAAGTCGTGTCAACTTGGATCCCAGCAAGCGCAGAAGCGCAGTGAAAGTGGCCAACCGGGCGCCCAGAAGCCGTGGCCGCTCCGTAATTAGGTCGCCACCCCTCCCCCCACCCAAGTTCATCTAGGCGAAGTGTGGAGCCGACCAGGCGGTTTTCCTCCTCCCCCCAACTCCTCCTCCGCCCCCCCCAATTCTCATCTGAGCGAGTCATTTTAGGGTGGCCGCTCTGAGGCAAGGCAGCTGCGAGGAGGACAGACAGCATGCCCCCAACGGTCCCCCAGGGCCCACCCGGGCTCTGGCCCTCTTCGGTGGCAGCTGGGGCCAGGCAGACCTCCAGGAAAGGCGTGAGGGCACCTGGGAGGGAGAAGGTGGCAAGTTACTGGATTTATGAATGAAGAAGAGAAAGAGAATCACGTGAATGGGGACGTTTAGCCGATGGTTCCACCTGCCTGGATCTTCTGGGTAACTGAGGGGAGCCGCCGGCAGGGTGGAGGCTGAGGTGCGGGTCACAGCGGCATTCTTGTCCGTTTCCTCTTGTGGCCATGGGCGGAGAGACAGGGAGAAAGAAGATGGAAAGAAACAGAAGAAAAGGAAAGAAAGAGAGGAGAGAGGGGGGAGAGAGACAGAGAGGGAGAGAACAGAGAGAGGGAAGGAAGATGGGAAGAAGAAAAGGGCAGAAAGAGGAGAGAGAGACAAAGAAGGAGAACAGAGAGAGGAGAGAAAGATGAAAAGAAAGAAGAAAAGAAGAGAAGGAGGGAGGGGGAGAGAGACAGAGAGAGATGAAGATGGAAAGAAGAGGAGAAAAGGAGAGAAAGACAGGAGAGAGGGAGAGAAAGAAAAGGGAAAGAAAGAAGAGGAAAAAAGAGAGGAAAGAGGGAGGAGAGAGATACAGGAGAGAACTGAGAGAGCGAGAGAAAGATGGAAAGAGAGAAAAGGAAAGAAAGGAGAGAGAGACAAATAAGCGAAAGAAAGGAGAGAGAGGGAGAGAAAAAAGAGGGAAAGAAAGAGGGAAAAAGAGAAAAGAGGGAGGAGAGAAGATGGAAGGAAAGAAGAGAAAAGGAAAGAAAGAAAGGAGAGAGGGAGAGAACAGACAGAGAGAGAGAGATGGAAAGAAAGAATTTAAGGGGGGAGCAAGAGAGAGGGAAAGAAAGAAGGATGGAAAGAAAGAGGAGAAAAGGAAAGAAAGGGCGAGGGAGAGAGAGAGAGAAGGAAGGAGGGGGAGAAGAGACAGAGAAAAATAGAGAATGAGGAAGAGGGTGGCAAAGAGTGAGCGAGAATAAGAAAGAGGGCACAGAGAAAGGAGAGAAGGATTGTCTCCTTGGGGAAGGACTGGGGAGCTGGGGCAGTCCCAAGCCTGGGTGCATGTCTGGGCTACTGCGCTCCCCTCCCCCGGGGTTGTATAGCCTCATCTGTCCCACTTGTGTGAGCTTGTTATCCCAAAGGGAGTCGAGGGATACCACCTTACCACCTGACTCCTCACCAGAAGCCTGAGCCCTTCAGCTCACCCCTGGGGACCCCCAGCCTGGGACCCTGGCTGGCCTTAGCGTCCCTCTCCTCTAGAGACAACGGGGAATAGCCAAGAGTGGGGAGAAGGCACAGCATGATCTTACACAAGGGGGAATGTGAGGAAAACGATCAATTTCCTTCCTGAAAATGACTTTTTCCCCCCCTGGTTTCTATGGATTACTGAGAACAGCATGAGACTGGAGGTGGCCTTGCAGAAGCTGAAATGGGTCCCAGCTCTCCCTGGCAGACAATGGCAACATGCCACGTTTTAAGTTCTCATGAAAGGGATCACTTTTATGGGCAAGAGGGGAGCCGTGCAGGGTGATTATTCGTAATTGCATAATTGTGATTATTTGTGGCAATTATGTGTCTTTACATTTGCAAAATTTATAATTATGGGTACTTTCAAAACTGCATGCTGCTCCGGCCATGGCTGTTTGAGACCGCTGTGTCTGGGCTTTCTGAATGTGGGTATCTCGCAGTCCCAGGCTTCAGGCATTAACGGTTTGTTGTGGGGCGGGGGGCGTTCCGTGATGCTCCAAGTGGGGCTTTAACTCGGCACGTTCAGAACTTGTCACATTGCCGCTAGGAGCTTGCCCACAGAGCGTGGTGCTCGTGTATCACGAGGGATATTGGCGTTTTTGTAGAGAAGAGGAATCACTGTTGATGACTGAGAATGCAGCGTGGGCCGGGGCGGGGTGGGCTGAGTGCCTCCTACACATGTATTTTATATCTGCACGATCTGATGAGCAGTAGGAATTGCTCTTAGCCTCATTTTATAGAACGGGGAAACTGATTTCAGAGAGTTTGGGCCACACAACCGGAAGGTGGCAGAACTCCTGGGCCCCTATTTGTGGCCATGATGCTGTGCATCTCCATGGAGTGGTCCGTCTAACCGGGCTGTCGGCTCTGCTCCGAATGGGAAAATTCCAGATGGAAAGGGCCATTTGAGCCAGTGTGGTGGCTCACACCTGTAATCCCAGCACTTTGGGAAGCCAAAAAGAAAAAAATTGCTTGAGGCCAGGAATCCGAGACCAGCCTTGGCAACATCACAAGATCCTATTGCCAAAAAGAAAAAGAAAAAAAGAAAAGAAAAGACCCATTTGATAATAACAGCCTCTCTTCGAAGAGGCTTAGGCGTGATCAAGGAAGCCTGGTTCTGAAGGATTTTTTCTAAGTCTTAGCTGAACCCCAGCTGTGGCGACTGAGAGGCACAGGGGAGTCTGGCACCCACCCCATCCTCACCCACCCTAATGATGGTGCAGTGGAGGACAGGAGGAGCTGGGAAGGGCACTGGAGACTGAAGTGTCTGGCACCCCTCATGTCACGGGGAAAGGAACAGTGTAATGCAGGTAAGCTAGGTGCACCAAGGCGGAGCAGACGTTACTCCAAAAAAAATAAAAGAACAAAGGATATGGACGCGTCGTGTTTGAACAAGACTGTACTCGAATCACAAGGCAATCAAACAAGAGCAAAGGAAGGGACAGAAGTTAAAACTTATTTGTTGGCTTCAAACATATATTTATTTTTAGCCAAAAAAAAACCAGTTATGTTGTCCAGACCCTGCATTTTGCTGGGGAAGGGTAATGGACGCTCAGTACTGACCTGACCTCTTTCTTACACAGAATAATCACTTGAGCGCACTGGAAATGGGAGCAATTATCAGGTTGTTTGGGTAGAAGCTTGACTCTGTGCTGGCTACGTTCATGGACATTATCGCCTTTTGGCTCTGGAGATGGGTTTTTCTGGGCTGTTAACTGCAAGGGGCGGCCTCCCAGTGGTCAGGGCTGCTTGTGTGGTGGGCTTGGGGAAGATACAGGGAGGGTCTTGCTGGAGACAGGCACAGGGGCTGTGGGGAGACAGATGGCTTGTCTCCCACCCTGCTTTTCTACCACCCCACCCCTCCCCCCAAAATCCAAATCAGGGGAAGCTAGTAGGAAGGCATGTCAGATCAGGGCCACTCATCATGCCCTCCCCTCCAGATGTCTACCTCCTCATCACTGTTAAAAAAACACCATGGAGGTGATAAGATCGCCCCACATATCTTGCTATAAAACGGTCTGTTTCCTCTGCTGGTTATCAGGGGTGTCTGATCAAAGAAATGGTGCCTGGGCCTGGTTATCTAATAACCAAATAAATATCCAGGTCAGCCTCCTGGGCTGGGAGAGGTAGGTGGGCCGGCCCAGGATAAGGAGAGGAGGCCAGGATGGACCGGACCCTTTTGGTGACCATTTCTGCTTCCAGAGTGAGCATACTGACTCAGTCCAGAGTCACCCAGATCTTCATTTGTGGCCTGCATGTTGGAGAAACTAAGGCAGGTAAAAAAACCTGGTACACCCCTGAACCTGGCACAAAAACCTTGCACGTCACAGGGACTCACTACACATTTGCTGAATGAATGAACAAACTCTCACAGAGTGAGCCCTGGGCTGATGTCTGAAGACCTGATTTTGAGTCTTAATGGCACCAGGTGCCTCCCTTGCCTCTGCCTAGTGCTGGCGCTGCAATCCCCTCGGAGTCTGTTTTATCCTCTGTAAAATAGGCAATGCCCTGCTACCCTGTGGAAATAAGAAGACCACGTCCTTGGATGTGAGCATTGGCACAGAATCCAGTCTTTTCAGGCCATTAAACTCCCTGAGAAGTTGAAGGTCAAATGACTGGTGTGTGATGGAGTCTGGATGGAGACCTGGTCTGGTCCTGAACGTCTGGCCCCTCAGCCTCACCCGCTTCAGTTCTGAAGAGCATCCTGTCCATCTGCTACAGGGACGCCAGTTGTGGAGCTGTCCGTAGGCTGCCTGGGAACTGTCCCCACTAGCCCTGTCTCAGTCTTCTTGCTCCATTTGGCTACTGTGTGTAAGGGTGGGGGAGGAGGATGGCATTGGAGAACTTAACCTGGCACCTGGTATGTAAGTCTTCGGTGAACATGTTTTGGATGAGCGAATGGATAGCTGGGTGGATGGGTGGATGAGTGAGTGGTGAGTGAATGGATAGACAAGTGGGTGGATGAGTGATTGAAGGATGGTTGGGTGGGTGAATGAGTGAATGGATAGGTAGATGGGTGAATGGATGAGTGGGTGGGTCAATGAATGCATGGGTGGGTGGGTGGATGAGTGGATGGATGGGTGGACGGATGGATGAATGGGTGAGTGGATGGGTGGATGGATGGATAGATGGTTGGAGAATGGATGTATGGGTGAGTAGATGGATGGATGGGCAGATAGGTGAATGGATAGATGGGTGAATGAGTGGATGGGTAGATGGATGGATGAATGGATGAATGGGTAGATGGGTGGATGGGTGGATGGATGGATGGATGGACGGATGGACGGACGGACGGATGGATGGATGGATGGATGGACGGACGGACGGATGGATGGATGGATGGATGGACGGATGACTAGCATTGTGATTGTCACAATTATGCCCAAGCTGAATGGCTTGTTAATTTTAACCTCACATTTATTAATGTGTTAGTCATAATTAACTCATGTATTAACACACCCTCAGGTTGCTAGTTCTCAAACTGTGGAACTCCATGTTAATTCCCGCACTTGAGGGGTGCTTTTCCACAAAGGTAGGATCACGTGTTCCTCCTATGAGTGGCTATAGGGCCAGCTTGCAGAGAAGTTGCTTAAACTCTTTGCTGAATGAAGAAGGGATCACTCGTTCTTACACTGGCAGCCTCATTTGCCTGGAAGGTTTATGTATGTATGTATTTAAATTTCTGGGTCCCCAGGCCAGACCAGCCCTCTGATGTCAGGGCTGCACGTGGTGGTTGTAGAGTGACTGTCTAAACAACTGGGTCTGGATGCAAGTAACTTCTTCTACACGACACCCAGATCCTGGATTCCTGTGGAATAGTTTGGAGCTATTTAGACGTACCCAGGCTTGCAGGTAGTCTGTAGAGAGAAAGGACTGGCTTTCATTTTACTTGAGAATCAAGAAAACTCAGCTTGTGTTGATGCTAGCAACGAGGAGAGGCAGCCCGCCCAGGGGAGGAGGAAGGTTTCTGACTCTGAACGGAGTTCGTGTCTTGGTGTTGCCACTCTGGAGGTGCGTGACGTTAGGCCTTTGGGCACAACCTCTGTGAGCCTTGTGTTGGTCATCAAAAAAGTAAGAGCCCTTAAGGTCTGGGGAGAATGCAGCAAGGGGATGTAAGAAAAGTTCTCAGCTATAGGTCCCTGGTGAGATGGCGGATGTCATTATTATTTCAGAGGGGACGGACTGGGTTTGTGGTTGAATGACCTCCATGGCCCCAGACCCCACGTTGGGCTCAGCACGGCAGGATGTTGGAGCTGGGAGAGCCTCTGCAGATCACACAGTCCATTCATTTTCAAGCGGTTCCTTTGGAGGAGAGGACAGGGAAGGGAGGCAGAGAGGCTGGCCTCTGAGCCCTCCTTCTTCCCCAGTATCGTCTTGGGGTCATCATAGTGCCCTTGGTGGGGTGGCAACTGGTGGTCCCACAGGTGTCTGACAAACATGAGGACAGTGAAGAAGAATCCACAGCTGTCAGAGCAACAATGATATAGAAAGTTCTAGATAGTATGGTGTCTCTTGGAAGAAGCAGAAGAGCTCGTTTGTGTAGTAAACCTAGAACACAAACCTGCACACAGCGTTGCATGCTTTTCATCTGTGCCTGTGTCTAAGGCAATCCTTCACACATATCTGAGTGAAACCTTTTTAGGAGGGAAGGGAGGAAAGGGATATGGAGATGGGGAGGCCAAGAAAAATAAATACAATAAAGACATAAGACAGATGAGGGTCCTGACGTAGATGGAGGTTATTAGCATGCCATCAACTCAGGAATATTAATTTCTGCATCTGAGGTCCAAAAAGCACAATAAACAGAAGAGAAAGTAAACCTTTGACTACTTCTTCCAACTATGGAGAAACTGAGGCACAGTGCAGGGAAGGAAGATTGCCAAAATGGCGGTTTGGTGTCATGCTGGAGTTGGAATTCCTGACTCCTGGTGCTGCTCTTGATGCTGCTGTGCCTGGACAGAAGAGATTGGCATAGGCTCCATTTTCTTATCCCACCAGTGTTGGCAGAAGGACTTTTGGGGCAGGGTCTCACCTTCCCACACCCACTTGCCCTCACCCATCCACCAGCTGGGTGGCAGGACAAGGCAAACCTATTGTGACAAAAGCCTTTGTTGGGAGGGTCTTTTGTTGACAAAGGGGAAAAAACAGAAAAGTCAGGGAACATGTGTGACTTCCAACTCTGTCGATAAAGTTTTTTGCTATCTTCCATTATAAAAATCAATAGGCCAGGTATGGTGGCTCACGCCTGTAATCCCAATACTTTGGGAGGCTGAGGCTTGAGGATGGTAAGAGTTCGAGACTGGTTTGGACAACATAGAGAGAACTTGTCTCTACAAAATTAAAAATTAAAAAATTAGCCTGGCATGGTGGCATGCACTTGCAGTCCCAGCTACATGGGAGACTGAGCCAGAAGGATCTCCTGAGCCCAGGAGGTTGGGGCTGCAGTGAGCCGTGATTGTGCCACTGCACTCCAGCCTGGGGAACAGAGTGAGACCCCCAATTAAAAAAAAAATCAATATATGCTCCTAATATAGTATTTTAAAAGCACAAAGTTTATTATTTTTCTCCCATTATAGATTCAATAGTGCTCCTAATATGCTATTTGGAAAATACAAAGTAGAAAAATGAAAACCATGCATAGTCCTATAACACAGGGCAGCCCCTGCTGATCTGATGTCTGCTTCCTTTCTTCACTTCTATCTTTATTTCCCATCTGTGGTCACATTTAATCATGCGGATGCCTGAATAAACCACTGCTTTCCCAGTTTCGTCTTTTGAGTCACCTTCCTTTAAGGAACTGTCAGGTGCAACATGGGAAAGAAGTCTTATTTTTTGGTCTAAGCATCCTGCGAGCTGGCTTTGCCTTTGTGTGGTTTCGTTTGGAGCCTGCCGGCCTGCTGCGTAGCTGTTTATCAACCTGCCTTTGCTTTGGATTTCAGTCTGGAAGCAGCAAATTGATTTTAAATAGTAACACCTCAAAGGGGATGTTGTTTGGGGGTTTACAAATCCATCGCCCTCCGCCGGCTACCCTGTGGTGGTGTTCTGGCTGGCGTGTGCCATCCATAGGAGGCCGGGGGCATTGCCCAGGGAGCGGGTGGCTCTGTTCAAGGTGAACAGACAGTGCTCTCTGTTTCTCTTCTGGCCGTCTGCCTGGTCTGGGGGTCTTGGGGAATGGGAGAATCAAAATCTGGGTGTGGGGGGAATCTTACAAGTTCTCCCAGCTCAGCCTGAGCCGAAGACCTTACTTCTTTTTTCCTGCCCTCCCTCTTCTTTTTAAACAGTTTACAATTAACATTCAGGGTTTAATCTTCTCCCCCACCCCATGGAATTTTCATCTCTCGATTCATGCTACAAGATAAAATCCCTGTTTATCCAGTTGCATGAATAATTGATAAGCTCTTTCCAACTTGCCAGGAGCAGCGTATCAGTCTCGCCTTGTGGCCTGGAACCCTTGACAATTTCCGGAGCGCCGGCAAGAGATCTTTGTACAGTTCCTGTGTGGAGCCCACTGACTTTCTGTCTCAGAGGTGGGGGTCGATCTCTTGATCCTGACTCATGAGCCAGGGATGAGGTGTCCAGGGTGCCAGCTCTGGGGATGCAGGGGTCAGGATGGGGGACACATCAGTGTCCACTTAGACTTTCTGAAACTCAACATCTGTGACAGGTGCGGACTTGATTCTGCTGGGAACCTCCCGGCTGGCCGTTTCAGGGTTCATAGCATTAATTACCTCTAATCTGTTCCCTGATAGTGTAAAGCAGGCCCAAGAAGTGAAGGCATTTTCTTTCCTACATATTTAATGGATTTAATGAGATAACAATGAGAAGCTGTGTCTGGGCTCTTTAATGCGCTTGGCACTCTGGCCATGTTTAGATGATAAAAGGCGGTGGGCTGTTATTTATGTGCTTAGCTGGGGTTTATTCTTTTTAAACAGGTCTGAGCAGCTGCCTGTTATATTTGGCTCATGCTAGCTTAAAAAAAGAATGTATAGGCCCTACTGCAGAATGTCCCAGTGCGTCAAGGCCAAGGTAAATGCAACTTGGGGTGGTTGTGAGGATGCCAACTGCCCTGAAGAAAAAAGGACCAAGATACTGTTCCTTTCATCCCTGCCCTTGTTCCCCACCACCCTGCCAGACTTCAGGGTGACTGACACTTGGGTCTAATGGAGCTGGAATTTTGCTTGTGCCCCCACTGCCAGTAGGACACTCTTGTTGAGATCTGTTGAAAGGAGCCGGCTTCCAGACTCTTCCAGGACTTTGCCACGGGGAAAGTGGGGCTTTAGGTCAAGTCCTTCATATTTACCAACCCCAGGCATTCATTCAGTTTTCTGTCTCATTTGGGGAGGATGGAGAGAAAATGGATCAGAGGCTGATTTTTTTTTTTTTTGCCTATTTTCCCAAAGCTCCAGGAAATTAAGAAATGTGCCATTGGTATTAACAATTTTTTTTTTTTAGTCAGGGTCTCACTCTGTTACCCAGGCTGGAGTGCGGTGACATAATCACAGCTCACCACAGCCTTGACCTCCTGGGTTCAAGTGATCCTTCTGCCTCAGCCTCCTGACTAGCTGGGACTACAGGCATGTGCCATCATGCCCAGCTTATTTTTTGTTTGTTTTCTTTTTTTGAGACAAGGTCTCTCTATATTGCCCAGGCTGGTCTTGAATTCCTGGGGTCAAGCAAATCCTCTCACCTCGGCCTCCCAAAATGCTAGGATTATAGGCATGAGCTGCCACATCAAGCCTAGCAAATGATTTTTAAAAACTTAAAGAAGATCTCCCGCCATAGGTCGAGGGTCCCAAGTAGACCCTGGTTTGTGGGCTCTGGTGGCCGTGGGAGATGAGTCATCACGTGGAGAGCTGTAGGTGACACAGGATGGCAGGAGTGATGGTTTTCCCTGTACCTTTTTTCTACCATATTTTTCACAGTTTGAATGTCTGTGCCTGGTGGCTCCAGCAAAAAGGGATCAGAAGGAGTTTCTGGGGTGACATGGCCCAGACCTCAGGCCTGGTCATGGGCTGGGGAGAAGCTGGAGGGTGTCTGTGTGGTTTGTGGACCCACCTGCAGACCCTGAAGACCAGCAGGCATTTCTCTGGAAGACAGTCTCCGAGGTGGCTCTGAGCAGCCCGCTCTTGCATCTTCCCTAAAGCCATGGGGCCCTGCTATGTCTGCATGGCTGTGTGGCTTATTGGGAAGAAGAGTGTATGGTGGATTCTAATGACCTGTATGCTATGAAAAAGGTCAAAGGGGCGCGGGAGGAGAACAGAGGAGCCAGTGCTGGTGATCCCGTTCCCACAGTGAAGTCTTGCCCAGTGGGGCCATGGGCAGGAGCCACTCCCTGCTGCTCTTGGGGGAATGCAGGTCCCTGGGCCTCTGCTGGTGAGGATGGCACCCCATCGTGTGTGTGATTTTGATATTTAAGCTGTACGTGTGTTGGACCACATGAACCAGTTTGGATGGCTTATCTGAGTAAATGACTGATGTGGATAGAACCCCAAGGCCAGAGCTTGGCACAGGGCAGTGTTGGGAAATGTGGGCTCATGATAATGATGATGATCATGATGAAGAGGAAGAGGAGTTAGGATCCTAGGAGTCAGGAGTCTGGGTTCTAGCCAGCCAAACCACCATCCACTAGTGCGAGCTCAGGAAGCCTCTGTTCCCATCTCAGATTATTCATCCATAAAAGGCCCCAGGCACATGGGTGGAGGTGAACCATGCCAAGCATGGCCCTAATTGTGAGAAGCGGACACCCCACAACTTTTGATCTCTTGGGGTGTGGTTTCTTTCCTCTCTTTTGACTTATGAGGATGTAAAACACATTCCTATTACAGAAAACAGTAAGAAGCAGAAAAGCCCATCACTCATTCATTCAACAAATGCCTGTTGGGAGGGGTAAGAGCAAACCCTTGGTGGGACACAGAGTGAAGCCTTGGGCTCTCTCTGGGTGAGGCAAGAGCTGCAGGAGGACTTTGAGTCTCTCAGCAACTCAAAAGCCTGTTCCCAGCTGTGGGCCATTGAACCAGAAAGGGGGATCCTTCAAGTCTCTGAAGGTCTCTGACCCCAAAAGTCCCCTGAGGAAGGACAGATTTCCTGAGGGGGAGTAAGCTTAGGATTTTGACAGGGAGTGATGTTTTCTCAACTTTGGGGGCAGCAGAATGCACAGACCTAGGGGAAGGAGCCCCAGGAAGGAGGCTGCAAAGTGTGCATGAAAGGGGGCAAGGACACTCAGTGGGAATGCCAAGGGGCCCAGCCAAGTTGCCTGCCCTGGGGGCCCAGTAAGAGGTGTGGAGTTTCCCATTAGACACAGCTGAGATGATTTCCGATGTTATGTAGATACGGGATGGATGTCACTGGATCCTTTCTCAGTTGTACTGTGAGAGAAAATGTCTCTGTGGGGTACTGGTGTATCCTCCACGCCACTTAATGCTTGCCACGGTCTCCTTCACTAAGGGAATGCAGCTCTCAGGCTCAGAGCTTGTGCTCAGGGAGCAGAACCTAGCCAAAATTTAATTTTGATGCTTTGTTTTGATTGCCCTTAAAAAAAGAGCAGTTATCTTCTGTTGGCCATGAGAAATACTACTTCCTATTTCTGTTTTTTTTTCTCATTTTTCATTAAGGTATATTTGCATATAGTAAAGTCAGTCCTCTTTAGTATACAATTCTGTGAGTTTTGATAAATGTATACAGTGTGTATACTACATCAAGATATAGAAGAGTTCCATTACCCCTAAATTCTCTTTTGGGTCTGACAACTTCTCACTCCCGGTACTTGGCAACTAATGGTCTGTTTTCTGTTCCCATTATTTTGTCTTTCCCAGAATGTCCCATAAATGGAATCATATAGTACGTAGCTTTTTGAGTCTGACTCCTTTCATGTAGCAGGATGCATCTGATATTCCCATGTGGTATATCAATAGTTCATTCCTTTTTTTAAAAAATTGAATCTGAATCTCACTCTGTCACTTCGACTGGAGTGCAGTGGCATGATCATGGCTCACTGCAGCCGCCATCTCCCAGGCTCAGGCGGTCCTTCCACCTCAGCCTCTTGAGTAGCTGGGATGACAGGCACGTGTCACCATACCCGGTTAATTTTTAAAATTTTTTTGTAGAGACGAGGTCTCACTGTGCTGCCTAGAGTGGTCTTGAACTCCTGTGCCCAAGCAACCCTCCCTCCTCGGGCTCCCAAAGTGCGGAGATTACAGGTGTGAGCCACTGTGCCTGGCCAGTTCATTCCTTTTAATTGATAAGTAGTATCCAATTGTAGGGATATACCACAATTTGTTGGGGGACATTAGGGTTGTTTCCAGATTTGACGGTTACAAATAAAGCCCTTATAAACTTTCATGTACAGGCTTTTGTGTAAACACGAGTTTTCATTTCTCTTGAGTAAGTACCTGTACAAGGGATTGCTATGTTGTATAATAAATGTATGTTTAACTTTGTAAGAAACTGCCGAGCTGTTTTTCAAAGTGGCCATGCTCTTTTGCATTCTCATCAGCAATGTATGATGTTCCGTGTCCTCATCAGCACTTGATGGTGTCAAGAGTATTTTGGGTTTTGTTAGTCTACTGGGTATGTGGTAGAATCTCGTTGTGGTTTTAATTTGTATTTTTCTGATGACTAATGATGTTTGACATCTTTTCATAACTTATTTGCAATCCATCTATTTTACTTGGTGAAGGTTTCAAATCTTTTGCCCATTTTTCATTTAGATCGTTTGTTTTCTTATTATTGAATTTTAAGTATTTTTACACATTCTGTGTGCAAGTTCTTTAACAGATACATCATTAGCAAATTATTTCTCCCAGTGTCTTTTCTATTAATTTTCTTTTTTTTTTTTTTGAGTTGGAGTCTCACTCTGTCACCCAGGCTGGAGTGCAGTAGCACTCTTACAGCTACCACAGCCTCAACCTGCTGGGCTCAGGTGATCCTCCGCCTTAGCCTTCCAAATAGTTGGAACTACAGGTACATGCCACCACGCCCGGTTAATTTTTTGTTTTGTTGTAGAGATGAGGTCTCGCCAAGTTGCTCAGGCTGATCTCAAACTTGTGGGCTCAGGCAATCCTCTCACCTCAGCCTCCCAAAGTGCTGGGAGTATAGGCGTGAACCACCACGCCCGGCTCCTATTAATTTTCTTAATAGTGTCTTTTAAAGATCATAAGTTGTTAATTTTGAAGTACAATTGATCATTTTTTCTTTTATGGATTATATTTTTAAGGTGATAGCTAAGAAATATTTGCCTAATCCAAGGTCACAAATATTTCTTCTATGTTTTCTCCTGAAGGTTTTATAGTTTTAGGTTTCACATTTAAGTCTGTGATCTATTTTGAGCCAATTTTTGGATATAGTATGAAATATGAATTGAGGTTAGCTTTTTAAAATTAATTTTCAACTGTTCTAGCACTATTTGTTGAGAGGATTACCCTTTCTATATTTAACTGCCTTTGCACCATAAGTCCACCTCTATGTATAAGCCTATATCTGGAATTTTATTCTGTTCCACTCTCTGTATGTCTACCCTTTCTCTGACACAGCATTGTCTTGACTACCTTACTTTTATAGTAAGTCTGGAAATCAGCTGATGTGACTCTATATTTTAAAATAAATTTTTAAATTGTAACTTTATTCTTCTTTTTCAAAACTGTTTTGATTATTCTTCTTTTGTCTTTTCATATACATTTTAGAATTTATTGATTTCTACCAAAAATTCTACATGGGCTTTGACTAGAATTGTGTTGACTATCAATCAGTTTGGAAGAATTGACATCTTCACAATATTGTCCTTAGCTCATCAATATGGCATGTCTCTCCGTTTATTTAGGCCTTTGATCTTCTTCATCATTATTTTTTGTTTTCAGCATAAAAAGTTGTGTATTTTTATATGTTTAAACTCCAGTTATGTTCAAAGTACTCTCTGATGCACGCCTATCGAGGTGCTTTTTCCACCGCTCCAAACGGCTTTTGAACTTGTCAATTCTGATGCTTTTTGGTGTTTCCACTATGTTTTGTTTCATTTCTTTCACATTGGCAAAACATTTACCTTTGAGGACTTTTTTCATGTGGGGAAACAAAAAAAAGTTGCTTGGGGTGAGACCGGGTGAATAGGGTGGGTGGGGCATGAGAGCCATGCCATTTTTGGCAAAACACTGCTGAACATTCAGCATGATGTGAGCAGGCAGACTCATATCACCCATCATGAAATGGGCAAACCTGCTGAAAGATCTCAAAAAAAAAAAAAAAATTCACTGAAGCTGAACATAGCCTCTTACAACAACTCTAGCTAGAACACTGATACTGATGGGTTCCTCCTAGAACACTTACCTGGCAGGGGAAGCCTGTACTACAAGGGGCCCACCCTAAAAAATATAGATAATTCTGTTTGTGTGTGTGTGTCCCCCTTGTATAGAGAGCTTGCATGTATCTTGTAAGAGTCATACCTAAGTATTTTTATAGGCTTTGGTGCTATTGTGATACCTTTAAAAATTTAATTTTTAATTGATAGTATGTAGAAATACAATGAATTTTTACATTTGACCTTGTATCATGTGACCTTGCTAAACTCTTTTTTGTGTTGTAGCTTTTTAATAGATTCTTTGAAATGTATGTGCAGATAATCATGTCATCTGTGAATAGAGATAGCTTTGTTTCTTCCTTTCCAAATGGATGTCTTTTTCCCCCTTTTATCGCCCTGGTACAATATTGGATAGGAGGGATGAGAGCTGATATCTTTCCTTCTTACTTGATCTTAGGGGAAGAGCATTCAATCTTTTACCATTATGTATAACATTAGTTGTAGGTTTTTGGAAGATTCTCTTGATCAGGTTGAGGTTGTTCCCTGCTAGTCCTTCATTCCTGGGAGTTGTTGTTTTTTTAAATCAAGAATGTGTGTTTGCAAAATGCTCTTCTGTATCTCTTATGATGACCGCATGATTTTTATTCTTTAGTCTGCTGGTGTGGTGAATTATGCTGATTGATTTTTGAATGTCAAAGTAGCCTTGCCTTCCTCAATTAACCATATTCAGCTGTAATGTATTATCCTTCTTTATATACTTTTAGATTTGATTAGCTTGCATTTTGTTAAGAATTTTATCTGTATTCATGAGGGTTATTGGTCTTTAGTTTCTTTTTATTGTAATGTCTTTGGTTTTGGCATCAGAGTTATGCTGATCTCATTAAATGAGTTGGGAGGTGTTCTCTCCTCTTTTGTATTCTGGGAGAATATGTGTAAAATTGGTATTATTTCTTTCTTAAATATTTGGTAGAATTCACCAGTGAAGCCATTTAGAATGAACCAGTGTATTTTTTGGAAGGTATTGATTCTACATTTTATTTACTTATAGATATAGGATTATCCAGGCTATCTTTCATCTCGAGTGAGCTTTGGCAGTCTGGCAGTCTTTCAGGGAATTTCTCTATTTCATCTAAGTTGGCAGATTTGGAGGCAGGAGTTGATTGTAATATTCCCTTATTATCTTTTCTTCTCTGTGAAATAATGTCCAATCTTTTATTCCTGATATTGATAATTTGTATTATTCTTTTTCTGCTGGTCAGTCTGGTTAGAGGTTTATCTGTTGTACTGACATTTTTTCAAAGCAACAACTTTGGGTTTCATTTTTTTCTGTGTTAGTTTTTTGTTCTGAATTTCATCATTAATTTCTCTTCTTTATCATTTCCTTCCTTTTGTTTATGATTTCACTTTATCTTTGCTATTGGCTTATTATTTATATATCTTTAAAAAGTTTTAGAGGTTGCTCTAAGTTTCACAGTATGAATCTTTAATAATTCTAAGTTTAAATGATATGATATGACTAATCTCATACTGTCTAGTCAAAGAAACTTACAAAAATATGCAGATAAATCTTTCCTCCGGCACTTTGTCATTGGGGTCATAGATTTTATTTTTACATATGCTATGAGTACACAATAGTTTGTTACTACTTTTGTTTTGATTACTACTTTTTGAAAGTCAGTTATTTTCTAGACGAGGAGTTAAACTTTTTTCTGTAAAGAGTCAGATGGTAAACATTTTAGGTCTGCATTGCAGGTCATATAATTTTTGTCACAACTGCTCGAGTCTGCCATTGTAGTGTGAAAGCAGCTATGGACAATATATAAATTTGAATGGCTTTTGATTCAATGAAGCACTTTATTTACAAAAAAGCAGTGGGCTAGATTTGACCTGTGGGCTGGGTATACACTTTGGGTTGATAGTTTTTTCTTTTAGCACTTTTGTCTTCTGGCTTGTCTCATTTCTGAAGGCAATCAAGATTTTCTTTCTATTTTAATGTTCAACAGCTTGAAGATGATATGCCTAAGAGTTAAATGTGTTTGTTTAATTTATCCTGGTTGGTATTCTCCGAGTTTCTTGGATCTGTGATTTGGTGTGTCATTGCTTTTGGAAAATACTCTTTGTACCTGGCCCAGAAACTGGTTTGTTTTGGTTAATGTTCCATGTGTACTTGGTTGGAGTGCTCTATAGGACTGTCAGTTAGATAATTATTTCTTCAAATTCTCATCTGTCTTCTGCTGGAATTTCAATTATACTTTGTTAGACCATTTGCTGTTGTCCTACAACTCTTGGATGCTCTGCTTTAAAAAAAACAACTCCCTTTTCTCTTTGAGTTTGAATAATTTTTATTGACCTATTCTCAAGTTAGTTGATTTCTTTTTTAACCTGTGTTGCATTTACTAATGAGCTTATCAAAAATTATTCTTTGTCTCTGTTAGTATGGTTTTTATTTCCATTTGATCTTTTTCTTACAATTTCACTCCTCTGCTGAAATTACCCGTAAGATAATTCATGGAGTCATGGTGCTCTCATTCCTACTAGAGTCTTTAACATACTAGTCATAGTTTGTTTATTTATTTATTTATTGCATTATGATCTCACTCTGTCACCCAGGCTGGGGTGCAGTGGCATGATCATGACAATCACGGTTCATGGCAGCCTCAATCTCCTGGGCTCAGGTGATCCTTCTGCCTCAGCTTCCCAAGCAGCTGGGACTACAGGTGTGTGCCACCATGCCCAGCTAATTTTTAAAATTTTTTTTGTAGAGATGAGGTTTTTCTGTGTTGCCCAAGCTGGTCTCAAACTCCTGGGCTCAAGCAATCTTCCTGCCTAAGTTTCCCAAAGTGTTAGGATTATAGGCATGAGCCACCGCGCCTGGCCAGTCATAGTTATTTAAATTCCTATCGAATAATTCTGATCTCTGTATCATAGCTAAGTCTGATTCTGTCAATTATTTTACCTCTTGACAGTGTGTTGTTTTATTTCTCACTTATTTGAATATCTCACATTTTTAAATGGAAAGCCAGACATCTTGTGTAGGACGATAGACACTGAGTTTCTAATGTCTGGGGATGGACCATACCTTTATTTCTGCTAGGCCTTTAGTGTGGAGAGTTGAGTTGTTCTATTTAGGAATTCAACTGTGTTTAGGTTTGGTTGTTGCTATAGTTACCCCCAGTGCCCCATAGCTTCAAAGCTCTCTTGTGTTCGTTTGTGTTTAGGTTGGGGGCTGGTTTGCTAAAGGGTTTTCCTCACATCTGCTCCTCCATTAGCTTCGAGTATTCCTTTGTGCTTTGCCACAGAGCAGTCTCTCTGCCTGCTCTTGCCTGGCCTCCAGCAGTAGACCACTGTGACTTGTTACTCCATGCCTGTTTGCCTGGTCGTAGGAACTGGGGACTGTTCTCTGTTGATCTGAATGTGTCTCAGTCTTAGCCAGGCACTGTGTGGTTCTGTCTACTCCCAGCTATAGGTCTGGGTTTAGGATGTATCCCTGCCAACCCACGGGACCCCAGGATCAGAGGATTTTTTTTTTGTTTCCTTCAGTTCACTTCAGGGGTTTTCACTAGTGCCTTTATGGGAACAGACTTTATTGCCTCTCCCCTGGACATTTTAGGGAGATTCTGATGGGACTTTGTGCTTTTCCTGAGTGGCTGCTGTTCCCCTCCCCAGACCTACATTGCCGAGGATATTTTCTCAGGATTCTTCCCTTGCCCTTTCTTATCTTTTGGTAAGCACTCAGTTCAGCCATGGAAACAAACTTGTATATGGAGTGAATTCCTCCTGTGTCTGCGACTCCCAGAAGTACCATGTCGTCTCTGCAGCCTCACTCAGCCTCTAGCAAGTTGTTAAACATTCTAACTGATACCTTTTTTTTTTAAGTCTCACTCCATCGCCCAGGCTGGAGTGCAGTGGCATGCTCACAGCCACTCCAGCATCGATCTGCTGGGCTCTGGCGATCTTTCCGCCTCAGCCTTCCAAGTAGCCAGAACTACAGGTGTGCGCTACCACACCCAGATAATTTTTGATTTATTGTAGGGACGAGGTCTCGCCAAGTTGCCCGAGCTTGTCTCGAACACATAGGCTCAGGCAATCTACTCTCCTCAGTCTCTCAAAGTGCTGGGATTACAGGCTGAGCCACCGAGCCCGGCCCTGATGTTTTTTCTACTGGTGTCTAATGGCATCTACTTCAGGTGAGCAAGTGTTCCAGTCCTGTCTCTCCACAGAGGCACGTATCTTTCTTTAGATTTCAGGTTAGTTGGTTGCCCTGCAACCGTAGCAACCTGCTGGATTAAAGAAAAGAGGCAACATTTCAAATGATGTTTTTTTTTTTTTTTTTTGGTTGTATTACTAAGGATGGAGGGATGCTCTTTCCAGTTTTCTGCATCTGAAGCAGTCTGTCTTCTTTTAAAAATAAATTTTCTCTGGTAAAAATAACGTGTCCTTTAATAAGACATAAAGCAAATATAACATATAAATATTTGCTTTATGCAAATATAAATATTTGCTTTAAGCAAATATAAATAATAACATAAAGCAAAGCAAATACTATGAAGCAAAGTAAATAATATAAAGCACCGACAACTGGTTAGGGGACAACTGGCTCTGGAGTCAGCATTCATATCATGCTTTCCTTGTGACCTTGGAGAAGCCACTTTACATCTTGGAGTCTCAGTTTCCTCATCTGGGCAACAGGGATCAAATGTTACCCAGAGAATTAAAAGAGCTAGTATGTAAAAAGTGCTTGACTGATGTTAAGCGGTCCACTACATTAATACGATTAATGGAGGTTTTTAACTTACATAGGTCTAAAGACCATCTCTGTAATCTGGAAGGCAGTCCCATATGCATGCAGTTGAGAATTGAGGTGGTTTCTCTCTGTATGATTCTCAAGTCTCGTGGCCTTTCTCCTACCCTGCCCACCTCCCTCCCTCCCTCCCTCCCTTCTCTCTCTCTCTTTCTATTTCTCCCTCCCTCTCTCCCTTCTCTCTTTCTCTCTCTATCTCTCTGAAACTGCTCACTGGTGGAATTCTCTGAAGTAGCTTCTATCACTACTCCCACCATTTAAAGCATAGCCTGAGGCAGAAGAAGACATGTAGATCAGGAAATATTTGAAGAGTATGTGTGAGAGAGATAGTGAAAATATCCAGCCTAAGACCAGGCATGGAGAAAGTACTCAGGAAACACTGGTATAACATGAAGAAGGAAATCTACAGATGGGGGGAGAAAGGAGTAACTGGGGATAGACTACCAGCTTAGTCACTGTGTGTGAACCTAGAGCCATGTGTCTGGGTGACCTTGGGCAAGACCCTTGACCTCTCTGAGCCTCAGCAAGATGGCAGAGAACTTTGCTACCCTCCCTCCTCTCTTATGATTGTTAAGAAGCTGAAATGAGTCAACGTCTGTGACCATTTGAAAACCTACAAACATAGAAGGCATTAGTGTTAAAAATGAGCACTCAAATCCATTCTGAAAGGTTGAAGGATATGTGAATAGTGGACCTTGGGGCCTTCTCAATTATGGCTTCAGAAATAGTTAGGGTAATGTCAGGCAACAAGTGATCAATTCTTTTCCATGTTTCTTTCCCAAGGAGGCACTTGGGTTTTTGTGGCTGCCTGACGTGTTTCTTAACAAGTTATCTCCAACTGGAGAAACATCAGTAGTTGTCAAGGTCACAGTGTATCTGTCTGATTTATACAAATCGGTGAAACAATATCTCCAGCCTGTTCTTTGATCTTGGTTTGAAGTAAGTCAACGTAAACACTCGTGGGAGCTGGGAGGAGATCCTTCATCTAAATGTGTCTACAAATCTTTCTTGGATGCTCAGGGTGAGGCCTCCGCTTGTGGCTTCAAAGGCCTCATCCATCACGACAGGGGGAATAAAAACTCGAGTTATGCTTTATTAATCTTATTGATTGCCACCCTTGACCCAACTCAACCCATCTCCAACTGTGGCAGGAATTCCAAACTCAACTTTGGCTGCAGTAGAACTGCGCTTCCTCCACCGCCATCCCCTCTGCACCCCGCAACCCCTACCTCCCCCCCCCCCCCCCCCCCCCCCGTCTCTCTCTCGAATCATTGAGAAGGGGAGGGGAAGGAGGGTCTCAGTGTTGGCGATCCAGCGTGATGGAGGTTAAGAGGGCTGGCTCTGGAGCCCGACTGCCTGGATTTGAATCCCGGCTCTAGCATATATTGATCTTGGGCGTGTCACAGAAGCCTGCCCCTGTCTTAGTTTCCCTATTTATAAATTTGTATGTTGTATTGGTAAGCAGAATCAGTAGGCAATATATTAAGAGATTTGTTTGCAGGAATTGGCTTATGGGATTGTAGAGCCTGGCTTAGTAAGTCTGAAATCTACAGGGCAGACCAGCAGACTGGAGGCCTTTGAGCAGGAGGTGAGACAGGAGATCACAGGCAAATTTTCTCCTTTCTCAGGAAAACCTCAGTTTTACTCTTGAAGTCTTTCCACTGACTGGATGAGGCCCCACAGATTACTAATGACAATCTTTACTTAAAGTCACCTGACTGCAGAAGCTAAGCCATGCACACAATCCCTTCACAGCAGCACCTCCGTGAGAGTTGGATGGAATAACTAGGTGCTAGAGCCTGGCCAACTCGACCCACAAAACTGATCATCACAGATGGATGGAATTGATGTGAAGAGTACGAGGTATTATATGTAAAGTTTGTAGGGTGGGGTCTGGGGTAGAGTTATGCTCAATAAATATTAGCTGTTATAATTGCTGAGAGGATTCAACGAGAGAAGACACACTGACCATCCTGTGTACAGTAAGTGCTCACAATACATTAGCTGTTATGGCTTCAGAGTGTCACTCAATACAGTGTGTGTATTGAGGTTCTGCTTTGTGCCTGGCATCGGTAATGTCGAAGCTGTGATGGTGGTGAGGGCCCTGGCTGGGACCTATGGTAATCACACACACACCACTCACACATGGTTGATGACACATAGTGGCTTCATAAGGTGAGAACTTATGAAGGATTCAGAATCTGGGGACTTGGGGAGGCTTTTTTGAAACCAGCGAGTTTGGAGTTGAGGGCTGAGGGGGGTTTACTGGGAGATGGGAGGTGCGGTGGAGGGGGCAGGGCTGTGGGATTATGTGGCAGCTAGAAGGAGGGGCACCAGCGTCAGCTGGGACTGTGGGAGGAGTTCCAGCCAAAACCTCATGTGAGTCCTGACTGGGGATACTTGGTGGCTTTGAATTTAGATTGGCATTTCATTTCTCAGCTCTTGTCTGAGAAAAATTAAAATAATACTTATTGGCCCTGTTTATTTTTAAATAACAATACCCATATTATTACTAACAATATCATTCCTAAAAACAGTTTAAGATTTTTTTTTTTTGCAGTTCTCTTTGTCTTACTAGGGATGTGCATTCAGGTCAGTGTGTTTTTAATCACCTGAAATGATTCTTCTATGATTGGCAAAAGTAGGCATTGACAAACCCTTCCTTAAAGCCCAGATAGCCCAGGTGCAAAATGAGACACCTTCTTGAAAGAGACAAGGACAAAGTTGTTTAGCATACACAAAGCTGGGAGTTACAGCTGGACATAGAGACTTACACCTGTCATCCTAGTACTTTGGGAGGCTGAGGCAGGAGGATCGCTTGAGCACAAGAGTTTGAGATCAGCCTGGGCAACATAGCAAGATTTCATTTCTACAAAAAATAAAACAAAAAATTTGCAGGGCATGGTGGTGGACTCCTATAGTCCCAGTGCACCTGTAGTCCCAGCTACTTCGGAGGCTGAGGTAGGAGGATTGCCTGAGCCCAGAAGGTTGAAGCTGCAGTGAGCTATGATTGTACCATTACACTCCAGCCTGGGCAACAGAGTAAGGCCTTGTCTCTATAAAAAAAAAAAGTTGAGTGTTGTACTTGGCCTGTCTTCTGTCATCCCCCCAGCCTTGCAGTTTGTCTGATCCAGTTCATGTTCACAAATACCCTTTGTATCCTCACTGCCAGCTTGGGTCCCAGCCATCTTTACCTCTCACCCGACAAATATCACAGCTTCCGAAATGATCTCCGTGTTCCCACCTTGCCCCATGTCCTGTCTGCATCGTATTGTCCACAACAACCAAGATGATTTCTTTTCCAAACTGATCTGTAATATCCTACAGAAAAGGGGCTCAAAGAATTGTCACACACAAACTGTTTTAAGGAATGATAATATTGTTAATAATAATATGGGTATTGTTATTTTAAAATAAATAGGGCCAATAAGCGATTATTTTAATTTTTCTCAGACTAGGAGCTGAGAAATGAAATACCTCCGTGGAACTGGAAGTCACGTTCTTGCCCTATCTCAGAAACGCCCCCTCCTCCTTCCCCAGAGAAAACCACTGTTTAGACATCTAATAATCAGCTCATGTGCCTGCTTCTGAACTTTCTTTCAATGGAGTAATTTGGATTGTATTCTACTGAATCCAGCTCCTTTTGTGTAACACTTTTATGAGAATCAACCATGTTGTTATGTGAGGGTACAGCTCTGTTGTTATCCTTGCTGTACAGTGTTCTGTATATGAACATGCTATGATTTATCTATCTGTTTTGCTGTTAATGGATATTGTTTCCATTTTGGGGCTACTACAAATTATATATATATAAAATTGTCAGAATATGTATATTATTACATATTATATATATTAACTATATATATTCTGACAAGTTTGCAAACTTGCCACCATGTGCTTTTGTTGGCAGCACTGTATGAATAACTTGGTAAGGTCTCAGAACCTTGGTAGATCAGTGTCTCACAGCTGCATTTCTGTCAATGTGTGGCAGTGTCTTGCTGAGTGGCATTCATTATTTTTGTTGCATGTTTTTGTGTGCCATCATGAAAATGGCGGAGCTTGAAGTAGAGCAACAAACAAACATTAAGTTTCTTTTTAAACTTGGCAAGAGTGGAAGTGAAATCAGGGGCATGTTAATCCAAGTTTATGGGGGATCATGACATGAAGAACACAGCAGTGTGCAAATGGATTAAACATTTTTCTGAGGGAGAGAAATTGTCACTGATAAAAAGAGGTCAGGACTGCCAGCAATGAGCAGAACTGATAAAACAGTACAAAAATTTATCAAATTTTGTGTAAAAATTTTTGACTGACTGTAAGAAACATAGCAGACCAAATAAACATTGTTAGAGAAAGAAGAAAATCTTAACTGAAAATCTTGGCATGACAAACGTGAGTGCAAAAACGGTCCTGAAGGAGCTCTTACATCACGACAATACACCAGCTTACACAGCACTGTGTGTGAGGGAGTTTTTAGCCAATAAGCAAATAATTGTATTGAAATACCCTCCTACTCACCTGATCTGGCCCCCAGTGACTTTTTTCTTTACCCAAAGATAAAGGAAATACTGAAAGAAAGACATTTTGATGACATTCAGGACATCAAGGGTAAATGACAATAGCTCTGATGGCCATTCCAGAAAAAGGGTTCCAAAATTGCGTTTGATGGGTATACTAGGCAATGGCATCAGTGCATACCTTCTAAGGGGAGTACTTCAAAGGTGACCATAGTAATATTCTGCAACGAGTTATGTAACACTTTTTCTAGGATGAGTTCACAAACTTAATTGTCAGAACTTGTATATAATATATATTCTTGTCCATATAGGTACTGCTGTTGGACATAAGGCTATCTTCTGTGTTGAGGGATATATGTAAGTTCTGATTCTATAGATATTGTTGAAAGTTTTCCAAGGCAGTGTTTCCCAGCAGTCTACATTCTCAGCAGTGGTGTGTAAGAATTGTAGTTTTTCTGCCCTCTTGGATTATTTGCCGTTGCCTGGGGTTTTGTGTTTGTTTTATTTTTGTTTCTTCAGCTTACCATTCTCTGGGTGTATAGAGTATCTTACTGGGCTTTTATTTTGCATTTCCCTGATGGCTAAATGGGTTAAGCCTTTTTCATATGTCTATTGTTACTTAGATGTGGTTTTATGAAGTGCCTGTTCAAGTCTTTTCCCATTTTTGTGTCAAGCTATTTGTATTTTTCCTTGATTTGTAGTAGTTCCTTACAGAATCTAGATATGACTCCTCTGTCATTTGTGTGTGATTTAGTTATCAAAGCAAATCAGTTCAAAAGAGAAAACTAATTCTGTCACTTTCCTGTCTTTGCCTTCTTTATAATTCAGCATCTCTGAGAGGCCCTGGGTGCTCTGGCCTGTCTTACTTCTCTGGCCTCCCCTTGGGCTATTCCATTCTGTGGTCTCTCCTTCAGTGACACTGGAGCCTCATGAATGCCCTTCCCTCTGTCCTGGCATATGACAAAAGGCAGTGGGACTCAGAGAATAAGGGCATGGTCTCTGGAGTCAGACTGTTTGGGTTTCATTCCTCATGTGTCAAATGGTGGTAGCAGTACTAATACTCCCGCCCTCAAGTGTTGCTGTGAGGAGTTAATGTGAAATCCTTTGAAGGATGCTTAGCACACGGCCAGGGGGATGTGAATATTTGTTGTCATCATTTATTTGTTTGTTTAGGTTCTGCTTTTGGACATGTTCTTTCCATTCATCTCCCATGATTCTAATCCCGCTTGGCTAATTCTTACCCAACCTGTGAGTCTCAGCTCCAGTGTCCTCAGGGAAGCTCTATCAGTCTCTACAAGCTAAGTTGAGTTGCAGTAACAAACAACCTCAAAGTCTCAGTGACTAAAACCATCAGAATGTATTTCCCACTCAAGCCCCATGTCCACTGTGAGGTGGCTGAGGGCTTTGCTCTCAATTTTGCATTCTTACTCCAGAACCTAGCCATGGACCAGCCATTAACCTGGACTGTCAAAGGGCACAGTGGTAGAGGGAAAAGAGGCTCTGACAGGTCTCACACAGAGGATTAATGCTCAGTCCAGGAATAACTCTCTCATCCCTCCCAGTCTCACCAGAATTGGTCAACTGGTCACATCGACCACAGGGGTCAGGAAGTTCAGTCCTAATGTATGCTCAAAGAAAGGAGAACTGAGATATTTGGATAGTTGTAGCAATGACTAATGACATCCTATCTGACCCCCAGACTAGGTCGGACCTTCTTATTGTGTGGTCTGATTGTCTATTTTCCCTTCCCTGACACACATCAGTGTGCAGTTATGTATTTGCATGACTATTTGATTATTGTCTATCTCCCCCAGCAGACTGTGAATTCCACAAGGGCAAGGAGCCTGTCTGATCTATTCATTGCTCTATCCCTGCTGCTGTTACTTGTCCCCTGTATACATTTGAGAAGGTTGGTGTCTACCAGTCAGTCACTGAGGCGGTAGACTCTGGACTCCTTATGCTGCCATCTCTAAATATCTTTAATAATTTTTTGTTATTCATTGCAGGAATGATTGAGTCCACAAAACCATAGAGAAAAAAGTTGAGTTAACCCTCACGTGCTCACCTCCCTGCTTTAGCAGCCATCAACATGCCAGGTACACTTTGTCTACTTCCCACACTCCCTCTCTACACTTATTTTAAGGTAAATCCAACACATCCTATCATTCATTCATAAGTCATTCACTATAATGTAACACCATTATTGTGCCTCAAGAGTGAACAATGATCCTTTAATGTCATATATAATATCTGGTCAGTGTTGCAGTTTCATTGATGGCCTCATACATGCTTTGATCAAATGAAAATCTAAGCAAGGTCCACCTATTGCATTTGGTTGCTTTGTTTTTAGAAATCTTTAATGAGTCACCCTGCCCTTTGATATTTTCTTGCTATTTTCCTGTTGGAAACCATGTTGTCTGTCCTACAGGATTAGCCTGAGTCTGAATTTTGCTGATTGCATGATATATTTTAATATGTTTCTGTTTCTTGTGCTTCCTGCAAACTTATAGCTAGCTCTCAGTTAGATCTAGAAGTTTGAGATTCATATTTGATTTTTTTTGGCAAGTGTTCTTCAAAGGTGGTATTGTGTGCATCACCCCATCCACGTATCATTCCATGTGATGTCTGCTTGTCTCTTAAGTCTGTCAGTTCCAGTAGCCTCACACATGATGGTTCTATCAGCCAATGATGATCATTGACCAGATCTATTATACTTAGGGGTTGCAAAATGGTGATATTCGAATGACATTATTCCTTTTGCATTCATTGAATGGAATTCTTCTATAAACAAGGACATTTTCTCATTAACTACTCAGTTATTCTGAAATATAGTTGGTAGAGAAAAGACAGAATAAATGTTTAAGTTTTTATCTTATTTGCTAGTTTTCAGAACAATGAATTAGGTCTCTAGCAACCTCCAAAGGTGACCAATGAGTTTTGTTTTGTTTTTTAATTTGGGTATCATTCTGAACTCATAGATTTTGACATATTTGATGGATTTTAATTCATTGCAGTGAGTATTCTTTTTAATGTTCATGTCCTATCCTTGGCCAATGGGAGCCTCTTCGAGTTGTTGTCTGTGCCTTTTGACACCTCCACCGTGCCCCCAGGAATCTTTGATGACTTCCTTGCTTTCAAGGGTGACAAGAAAGTCTAGGCTCATGTTGTACATTTCCTGTTCCGGACTTGGAATTGATATTTCTTCAAAGAGTCTTAATTCTTTAAAGGGAATTAGTATTTAGAAACCACAATCAGAACTGTATGGGTCCCACAAACCCCTGGAATTTATTTATAAAAAATTGTGTATTTATTCTTACATGTTTAAACTTCAGTCACTTTCAAAGTATTCTACGTTTGATGCAATATACCTATCAAGATACTTTTTTCACTGCTCGAAATAGTTTTTGAATGCATCACTTTTGATGTCTTTTAGTGCCTCTGCTGTTTTTTGTTTCATCTCTTTCATATCGGCAAAATGGTACCCGTTGAGGGCTTTTTCATCCAGAGAAACAAAAAAAAACACTCACTTGGGGTGAGACTGGGTAAATGGGGATGGTGGGGACCTGGCGCCATGCCATTTTCGGTAAAAAAAAAATTGCTGAACACTCAGTGCAGTGTGGGTAGATACATTGTCATGGTGGAAGAATCAGTTACCTGTTTACCACACCTTGGGACATTTCTTCCACAAATCGTAATACAACCTTCTCAAAACTTCCAGATAAAACTTTGGCTGACGGCTTGGAATCATGTGGAGTACATGTAAGAATAAATACACATTTTAAAAATAAATACATTTTGGGTTTTGTTTGGTCCCTTCTTATATATCATATACAGAGGGTGCCAAAAAACGCATACACATTTTAAGAAAGGAAAACACTATATTAAAATTGCAATGCTCAATATACACCAATAACGAAAGAGGAATACAAGTCACATTTGACTTCTGCAATTATAAAAGGTGCTCAAAGTGGTCACCATCAGTGTCCAGATACTTCTGATTATGGTAAATTACTGCTTGAGTAACTCTGACCAAAGTGTCCACTCATATCACTGTGCATGCCGTTTCAATTTCTTCCTGAAGTACCGCCAGGGCAGCTAGTTTTTTACAGTACACATCCTTTAAGATCCCCCATAGGTAGAAATCAAGAGGTGTTAGGTCAGGAGAACATGGGGAAAACTCGATTGCACCTCTTTGTCCTACCCATTATCCTGACAAATTCTCATCAAGGTAAGCTCTCACATCTTGGTGGAAATGTGATGGGGTGCCATCTTGTTGGAAGTAATATCGATCATTCCCCAAAAGTACACAAATTGCAGGTAAAATGGCTGTGTGCGGCATTTCTAGGCACACTTGACCAGTAACAGTACCTTCCAAAAAAAGAATGGTCCCATTATACCCCTTAATGACAGTCCACACCAGATGTTGAGGCCTGATAAATTGACTTTCTTTTTCACATGAGTGTGTGGACTTTCTGTAGCCCAGTTGTACACACAATTGTGTCAGCTCACTGTTCTGTTCAATTTAAACAGTGCTTCATCAGACCAAACCATTTTCCGCATGAACTCCTCATCCTCTTGTAACATGTTTTGGAAGCACTCACAATACTGCACCTTTCGACCAGGGTTGTCTTCCTTCAGGGCACGTAATAATCTTGGGATGAAGCCTTTCCACTGTGCCGTTTTAAGAATGCATCGTATGCTTGTTCTGCTAACTCCTGTCTCACGTACAGGAGATTGGTAGATTTCTGTGGTGAGTGTACAGACCGTTCTAACACCATAACAGAAGAAGCAGGACTTGTTGCTGCTCAAGGCCTCCCTTGTGCACATCACACACAGGACCATGCGTCTTAAACTCATCACAGATGTTTGCAACTGTTAGGTGTGTTGGAGGCTCTGTTGCATACCCGTGCTTCCATAGTCGTTGTACTTCCACAACGTTCTCTAATTTCAAATACCACTTCCAAATGGTCTTGCATTGCTCGAACAACAACAGTGCTTCTGCCATTTTCTTTGTCCTACCTGTTGCATGGTTATGCTAGCCTTCATTTGATAAATGCCGTCTTTTGTACAAACGTCATACTACACATTGTTACTGTAATTCAATTCAGCTTCAAAAAGTCATACATAGATAACATCTCTTAAATTGTGTATACATTTTTTGATAACTCGGTATATATTGTAAAATAACAGTACCAATCATATTGCTAACAATATGATTATTTCTAAAAGCAGTTTAAGATTTCTTTGCAGTGCTTTTGGTCCCACCAGGGCATACAGCCATGTTAGCGTATGTTAAAGTGACCTGAAATGATTCTTCTCTGATTGGCATAAACAGAAGTTGGTAAACCTTTTCTTAGGGTCAAGAGTAAATCTTTTCAGCTTTGCAGGCCACACTGTCTCCAACACAACTATTCAACCCTGCCACAGGAGCACAAAAGTAGCTACCTAGACAGTATGCAAATAAGTGGGCTTGGCTGTGTTGCAATAAAACTTTATTTACAAAAACAGACAGGGGCGGGATTTGACTCACCGTGGTTTTGCCAACTCCTGGCTTAAATAACCAGTTTGATGAACACATTCATGTTTCTTCTTTGTTTATATTTGTCAGAGACTGTGTTTTTCACCTAAATTTTCCTTTGTTTTGTAATCATGCAAACAATTCCATAGTTCCGAAGCCAACACTATAAAACATGACACATTTGGAAAAGTCCAACTTCTCTTCACACCCTTTTTGGTAACATTGCTGGGCTTTGCTAAGAGACGCCATTTGGCCTGGTTGGTTTTGTCAGTGGGTGGTTGTCCTCCAAGAAGGACATCCTGACTGCTCTCTCTTTTAATTTTTGAAGATGGTACTGGTGTTCGGTACCAATTCCAATCTCTTCTTCTGGTGCATGTGATAAATACCCAGTTCCAGTGGGCCTCAGCAATCAACCAACAATTTATTGCCTTATTTATCAGGGTCAGAATGGCTTCAAACCCAGTTGTGTTTAGGTCAACACGAGCCTTGATGATATTTTTTATGAACCAGAAGATACCTCCTCTGGGCAGACACAGCCCTGCAGGTTCCCTGCACACCCTCCCCACATACACTATTAGCAGCTCACGCCTTCATGCTTATTAGAAAGCAGTGCCCCTCCAGGTGTGTGGGTGGCTTGGTGAGCAGAGTGTGGGTTAGCTTCCTGCCCCCATTTGCCCCTTCAGCTGGCAGACCTTGTGTAGTGCACAACCTGCCCAACTGTCTTAGATTCCTTCAAAGTGGTGGCTCTATTCTCAGAAGTGTCTCCCTTTGCAGTGTCAACGATGAGCATCAGCAGTATAGGCATCTATCCTTCTAGTTCTGCAGCCCCCTCAAGAACAAAACACCATGTCCCCACTGGAGCAGGAACTAACTTGAGACTGAATGACCAGGCTGGGTTGTATGTCCTTCTCTAGAGCGGTGAGGGTGGGAGGGGTCAAGGCAGGACAACCTCAAATGACCTTCTTGGACTAAGAAGCTTTAAGGTAAAACTGAAGAGCTGTTCCTAGAAAAAAAGTGAATTATTTCCGGGCTGGAACAAGCCACCAGCTGACCTCTAAGCTTCCCTGCCCCTCATCCTTGGTGCCCCCATCCCTTGTTATACCACTTTTGTTTGCTGTGTTCCACTTTCTTACAAGAAAAATCCCATCCCAATACGTTCCTTCCCCACCTGGAAAACCCACCCAGATGCGGCTCAAGTCATAAAAGAGCACAGACATAGGTCTTCATCCGTTATGAGCTCAGTGGGCATCGATTTTTATCAACTGTCCCCGTCTTTAATCAAGAAGGAATTACTCAGTGGCAAGGCATTATGGTTTTCTTTTATAACCAACTTGTTTGAAAAAATTAATTTCAGTTCAACTTTTAAGCGAGGAAAGAGAAAGGATAATTGTGTGGCGTTTCCTGAAAAGTTATGAAAGGAAGCAGGGGGTCATTTGTCAGAACTCTGCTCCTCACCATTAATAATCATCAATCTTGGTTGTTTCCTGCGGCCGAGCCGTGAGCCCTGGCCTTGGCCAGCTAGGATCCACTTCCTAGGATGTTTCTTGGATTCCCCTACTTACACAGAAGGCGTTTGGAGTTAGCACAGAGACAGAGGGTAGAGTGGAGGAAGGCCGATGGGTCCCACTTCTCATGTCTGCTGGGAATAGGACCCCTCCCCACTCCCATCACCCTCCTCAGAACCCCCTCCTGCCGCTTCCATCCTTGTTTTCATTTGAATCAGTGATTATAGGGTCTCTCACTCCTGAGCACTGACGCAGAATTGTTCCAGCGGTAATTTATCATGTGGATAACGGTTTTATTTCATCTGGTGCCTGCAACACAAGGGCTCCAATTTCCACCCCAGGACCAGTTCTTGATGGAGCGGGGCGTGGCTTACCTAACCTTTCTGTGTTTATTCCATCTCCTGGAAAATAGAGTTAATACCTACCCTACTCCCAGGAACACAGGAATTAGTCACTGTTTTCCAGAGTGCTAATCTCATGCCTTTGCCCACACAAGCCAATTCCACCAACAACCCCCAAATCACACCTGATAGCACAGTGGCAGATGAACTGTGTTTATTATCATTACCATTGTGTTGCTCAAAACTCATCCTTATGAAGTTGTCACTTAATTTTCATAAATCCAAGAAGCTGTCACAGCCAGTGCCGTGAGTGAGGTTCAGAGCTGAGGGCCACTTTAGAAAAATCACCGCCCTCCCCACGCCTGCCTTCATCCGAGGCTGGGCAGGCCATCGCGAGGGAGATGAGAAGGTCACCACGGAGGTGGCTCCATCCCTTTCAATCTCAGGCTATGATTCATCTCTTCTGATGTTATTTGATTGGAAAGGATAGCCAAAAACTGACCCCAGACAGGATCAACTCTCCCTAAGAGGGAACCTGTGTGCTTACGGGAAGGAAAGAACAAGGAACCCATCTGTGGAGGGCTGAGGCTGCTGCAGAGAACACAAAGAGGTCTGGTGCTTAATTTACAAATATAAGGGGGAGCATTTTCTTTTTGAATGTTGGTGATTCATGACCTCATTTGAGGTCGGACTCCACCAAAGATCCATCCATGTCCAAGAGCTGCCTAAAAAATGGACTTTCTTTAACTCAGGAGACCTAGGTGTTTTATTGGCAGGGAATTCGTGAGGCCCCTTCTCTTGAGCTTCCCTGCCCTCCTGAGTTGCAAATAGTCCCCAGGAAAGACCCTTCAAGCACAGGCAACTTTGGTCTGGAGGGTTGTCCAAAGAAGGATTTCTCAAACAGCAGTGCTGCTGACATCTGAGGTTGGATCCTTTGGGGGTAGTGGGGCCGTCCCATGCCTTGTAGGTGCTTAGCAGCGTCCCTGGGCTCCACCTGCTGGATTCTGTTAGCAGCCCCTGCTCCTCTCATTGACACCCAAAAATATCTCCAGACATGGCCAAATGCCTCTAGGGGTGGGGGGCTGCAAACTCACCATGGTAGCCATTCATGGAGCTGCATAGTCCTGTGAGCCCCACACCCCTTTCCTTCTTTCCTTCTTTCCTTCTTTCCTTCCTTCCTTCCTTCCTTCCTTCCTTCCTTCCTTCCTTCCTTCCTTCCATCCTTTTCTCTCTCTCTTTCTCTCTCATCGGGATCTCACTCTGTCATCTAGGCTGGAGTACAGTGGCTCAATCACAGTTCACCACAACTTCCTGGGCTCAGGCGATCTTTCTGCCTCAACCTCCCAAGTAGCTGGGACTACGGGAGCATGCTACCATGCCCGGCTAATTTTTTGATTTTTGTAGAAACAAGCTCTCACTACATTTCCCAGGCTGATCTCAAATTCCTGGACTCAAGCATTCCTCCTACCTCAGCCTCCCAAGGTGCTAGGTAGGATTGCAGGGGTGAGCCACCACCTCTGACCCATAAGCCCTTTTTACGGGGGCCCTCAGTTTGCTGTCATGTCCACAGGGGAGGCTTAAGGCTCCAGGGCCTTGACTGAGTGGGCGAGACTCCCAGATGGCAGAGGGTGGAGCTGTCCTGATGCGGGAAGCATTTTTCCCTTGTGCCCACACTCGCCTAGCAACCGCACCACAGGTCCTCGTGGCCTGCCTCCCAGGTGCCCTGTGAATTGCGCCCACAGCCAGGTGGTTAATCAGCTCTCCAGCACTGCCTGGAAGTGTCCCTGCCTAAGCGAGCATGTAATTACCAGCTCCCACCCTCAGCCGCGAGCTCAGAAGAGCGGAGGCAGAAATGGGTAGCTTGTTCCAGGAGGGGGCTGGGGGGACATGGGCCTTTGGCGCCGGGTGTAAAACCGGAGATGATGGCGTACATCCCCTTCGGAGACTGGGCGTGTGCTGCTGCTGGCCTTTGTTGGGACACAGTTGCCAGATCCTTGCAGATGACTGGGGCCACCTCATTTTAGTTTTCATTGTGCACACTTGCATGGGTTCTGAGATGGTCCAAGCTTGACGCTCTGTGTGTATGTGTTGGGGGGCCAGGTCCCCCAACCATGTGGACCCCTTGAAGGACACAAACCTCCATGTGCTTTCAGCCTTTTGTTAGCTTCAGGGGTCTTTTCTTTTTTCTTTTTCATGTTCCTGGTCCAGGGGTCTTTCTTTTCTTTTCTTTTTTCTTTTTCAGCCTTGAGACTATTGACTTTGGGGCGGGCCATTCTTTTTGTGGGTGGGGGGTGTTTTGTGCACTGCAGGATGGGTTGTGTCCCTGGTCCAGGGGTCTTTCATTGGGCAACCTTGCAACCCCATCCTACCATACAAATTAAAATGCACCCACACTTTATGTGTGATTTATTTGCGGTAAACATATGTGAAAGGGGTTTAATGATTTTGCCGCCTAGATTATCCGGCAGTGGACAATTCATCTAAGTCACAATTACCTCTGATTTGCCCCACAGCCAACAGACATCCTTAGGAACTCCTGCCAACTGTGTTCTAAACGTAATGACGTTTTTATGACCTCTACATCACGAAGATGGCATCCAACAGGCGGTGAGGAGGCTGCGTTGCTGCCTTCGGCAGGCGCTTAATGAAGCATTTATTAATTTTGATTTTGCAGCTTTCTTGTCGAATTTTGGGGTCGATCATTTTAGTTTTTATTGTGCACACTTGCATGGGCTCTGAGATGGTCCATGCTTGAGGCTCTGGGTGGGGGTGGTGGTAGTGGGGGGAGTTGCTCTTTTCTCTTGGCTACCAGAAGGTGAGAAGATTCTAGAAGCCACCGACCAAGCAGTCATTTTGGTGGAGAGGGTTCACTCTGCTGTTGCACTGCTGGTTTCCTCTTTCCTAGTTTTTAAAGGTGGTAAAAATTAAGTCCAAGCATCTGGAGATCAAACATGGTGCTCGTTCCTTATTTCTTGATTAATTTATTGGACATGGGCTTTCTGATCGACTCACCCGTGGGGATTTTCATTCTTGTCTGTTACCGCAAATGAAGCATCATTGCTGGAATGCAAACTGGTCGCAAAGACAAGAAATTAGGTGAGATTGGGCAGCACTTCCTGACAAGCCATAATGCTGGACGCGAAGTGGAGTTAGCTGGTGTTTTATTTTCTTTTTTATGAAATAGGACTTCACAGTTATTCATAGGGGAAGAGTTATGCTCCCTCCTGCTCTCCGAGGCGTGGGACTGCACAGACGGGGTGATTTTCCCTCCACCTAAGCCGAGGTGGTGAGTTTCCTAGATACTTATGGTAATATTTAAAGGCATAAAAAGGGACAGCACAATTAAAAATGTTCACGAGTAGCTTTGGGGCTGACGTTATTGATGCCTGTGTGATCAATAGCGCTATTTTTATTTGGATTGCTGGGTAAGAAGAAGCCTTGGGAAGCTGCAGTCACAAAATTTAGAGAGCCCGCAGAGCGCCTGTAAAACCTTGTTGTAACTCTGTGTCAGGCCCGGGAATGACAGCTGATTTAGAGGCTGTGGGTGATGGAGTGAGGCGGGGTTTCCATCGGCGTATGCCCAGGAGAGGAGGTTACATCTGCCCAACGTCCAGACCCCAGGTGGAGTGAGGCCGTTTATAACCGAAGTTGGCGGCTGTTGAATTTTAATCTCGAGATCCACCGAGTGCTTGCAGGGCAAGCTCAGGAAGCCTCCATTTGTTTTTCATGGCTTTACCCAGAAACCAAAGAAAGCCCCCTCAACCGCTCTGTTCAGAATTGTTGCCGTGGAAGGGATTTGAAAGAGAAAATGTCATAGGAGCTGGGTTCGTAGTTCTTTCTGGATGAACTGTTTGGACATTGGTTTTCTGATAATCATCACAGCTAATATTTGCCAGCTGCTGGTGACACACAGGGGCACTGCTAAGCGCACTTTCATTTTGTTTATTTTGAAACTCACAACAATGCATCAGATTCTATTCTTAGGACCGTCTGCCAGGCCTGCACAGGCCGATGCAGTAGCCACTCCCTGCTGCCCTTGAAGTGTAGCCGGTCCCTGTGGAGTCGAGCCATGAATGTGAAACATGCACCGAACTTCAGACTTATGGTGAAAAAAAGAGAGTGCCGATGACTTAGTTAATATTTTTTAATGTTGATTACATGCTGGAATGATAACAATTTGGACAGACTGGGTTTATAGAAAATGTATTATTAAAACTACATTCTTTTTGTTTTGTATATTTGGCTTTACTTTTTAAAAAATGTGACTGGGAAGTAAAATAATACAGATATGGATCCTCTTATATTTCTGTTACTGGTCTAGAGGGAGAAAAGAGGCACAGAGAGGTAAAGCAACTTGCCCATGGTCACACTGCAAGTGAGTGGTAGGGCCTTTGAGATGCTGATGGCAAGACCCACAAATGTGCCCAAGCCAGCTTCTTGGTCAGATTTTGTTGCCAGCCCTGCATCCCTGTAGACCCTGGTTGAATTTGCAGCCTCTGTGGTCTCAGTTTCCCCAGCTTGGTCACCAGAGGCTCAGGCAGAGTGATCTTCGTGGCTTCTTCCAGGGGATGAGAGTCTCAGTTTTGTACTCCTTGGCACAGAGTGGTGTAATGCAGAGAGAAGAGCATCAGTCTCTTTCTTAATGCTTATTTAATTATATTTAATTAGGAATCTTGTCATAGTCTAGCCTGCGATCGGTCTCCCAGGGCCATCTGCTGCGAAGATTTCTGAAAAATCCAAACTTTATTTCTTGCCATCAAACAGTGTGGCTTAATGGACCTGAGGAGACACAGTTTCATCCACCCTTCTAACTTGGAACAGGAGGCAGGAGGAGACACTGAGCCAGGACGGGCCGAGCGCCGGGGAAGGCTGTCCTTCAGAGGACACGAGGGTCCAGGCTTGTCCCCTCAGTACCCCCAGCTTGCTGGGCCCCATGCCGGGACCTTGGGTAGAGCCGGGCTCTGGCATCGTCTGTGCCCTGTTGGCATGGCACCCCAGAATTGATGCTTGCAACCAAGATGGCAACATGGTGGTGTGGTCATCTCTTGAACTAGCCACCTGTCCCCCGGGTGACCCTCAAGGGGACCTGTATGGGCTGCCTGCCTGGCCTTCTGCCTCGGGGAGTGGTAGGATTCTTATGGAAGTGGGTGCCAGTGAGAAGGGACCCTCCTTCACTGCTGCCCTCTGGGTCCTCGGGGGAAAGCAGGAGCAGGATTCAAAGCAAGGCTGACTTTCCCTGTGCTTCCCCAGAAAGGAGCCCCTGGAGGCCCCATCGGGCTTGCTCTCCAGCCCATCTCCCCCTCCTCCCCGCCCTCCCCCGGCCTTTAATCAGTGTAGCTGATTAATTGAAACACGCTGCAGACCAGGAGCCGGTGACCCTGGCTGGCATCCTGCGCTGTCATTTATGGTGAGCCCCCCGACTCCACTGAGTGCTGGTTCCCTTGTTTGCAAAATGAGACTCATCATGTCTGCCCTGCCTCCCCTCCTGGAGTTGTTGAGAGGTTCCAGCAACACACGAGAGAGTGATAGGAAAATGTGGGTAAACAGGAGAGTGGTATTTAAATGCATGCTATTACCATAATTGCCTTGTACTGTGGGTGTATATCTCATCTCCCCAATTAGCGGCACGATCCTCAGTGACAGCCACCGTGTCTCGCCCCTTTTGATATTCCCCACACAGCCGGGATGGGGCTGAACATATGGTCGTTGCTCAATAAATATTTACTGAATTGAACTCAATTTCAGTGTGGTTTCAAGTCACCCTAAAACCTGGATCAGTTGCAGCCCAAATGTCTCCTCAAGGGGCAGGCAAGATGAGGAAGGCTCCTTCCTCAGAAGGTGCCTGTGGGGTGAATGGATTGGTGAATGAATGAATGCCTGGCGGGTTTGCTTTACTCTCCCGGCTCCAGGCTTTGACAGTAGCTGTGAAATCTGCCGACTCTTCTCAGAAATGACTTCTCCCTCTCCTCCTCTGTGGTATGCTCTCCGCCTCATGCCTCAGTTGTTGTGGTTCTGATTTCTATTAAGTAGTCAAACAAAATATAATACGGCCAACAAAAAGATTGTTCCCGCATTAATTAATCTCTCCCTTTACATAGGAAAAGACATAAAAGAGAGCATGGTATAAGAAAAGAAAATGAAATTAATCTCCTACTTTCTATGACTGCCTGTTAATTTCAAGCTCTCCTGCGCCTGGGTGCCTGTGTGCCTGCTTGCTTTCTGGATTGCCTGCTTCTTAAATGAAACATCTTATTAATCATTTCCCAGGAATGCTGTGCAGCCAAAAAGAAAAAAAAAAGGCCTTTAGGAATCACAATGAGTTTATTTTGATAGTAATGCATACCTTATCACCAGGTATGGCCAATACATCAAAACGATAAGCCCCATTTGTATATGATCTCACTCTGCTATCGATAAATCACGTGAACGCTAAGCTGCGGCTCAATTCTGCCCTGACACCAACCTTTCTGCGGAGGAGAGATTTGAGAATAAATGTGAAGGTAACCGGGGAATAAAACTGTCTGAGAAGTTTCACGAAAGAAAACTGAACTCTGCTCCTCAGAAAGTGGATGCGTCTTTAATTCCGCAATGACCTAGCAGCCGTCTGGCATTCCCAGGGACAGGCCATTTCTCAGCCCTGGGGCTGAAATGGACGGCTTAGCATCTTCCGCCTGCCAAGACCGCATTCTCACATCTTCCAAAATGTCCATTAACCCCAGAGGACATTCCAGCTGGCCCCTCACCCCAGCGAGGCGATGTAAACACAATGATTAACCAATCCACGCCACCATCAGGATTTCTTGACGTGCCTCTCCACTGAAAAATGCATTAGCTCCCGGCAGTACTGTCCAGAAATTAATTCGCAGACAACCGACTGTCATTACCCATGGTCTGCCCTGGCTAACTGCTCTCTGTTAGTGAATTTGGGGATGGAAATAAGCTATTTCCATCCACTTTATCATTTGGAGACCTTAGAACATAGTGTGTCTCTGGTAAGTGCTGTTATTATAACCTGTTTCTAGAATTGCTGTTGCTAGTAATTCTGCAGAAACAGGCTCCCACCTAAAGCCATCAGCACGATGCCTTCAAGTCTTAAGATCAGCCTCTAATCTCTACTTTGAAGTTGTTGGCAGAGGCAAGAGTTTTCTTTCAGCCCAATGGCTGAGTGTTTTAATTTTTAAAGTTGTGAGCTATTTCCCCAAACACCAAAGTCTGGAGGTCACTCTTGGGGAGCCGTCACTGCAAGCGGCCTAGGCGCCGGGGCTACTTTGGTGGATGGAGGTGTCGAGAGCTGTAAGGGCTCCCTGCAGGAAAACGTCGGGCCGGGCATGAACCACTTTTACAAAATGTAAAGTGAGTGAGAAGTGAATTGGTGCCCAGCAGTGAAACCCACAGGGAGAACCCCCTGGACAGCCTGCACATGGACTTAAGGGGCATTCTCTGGAAGGACCCTCCTTACACGCGGGGCTCCCGCCTGGCTCTTCCCCTGCTGTCTACTTTCCCAGGCTGAGTGCCCCCTACCACCACAGTGCCCCCCACCTCTGGTCTTGAACTCCAGCATTCATCCGTCTTTTGGCTCCAGATCCTCCACTGGACTTCTTGTTGGGTGCGTCTCTTGCAGAGAAGTCCCCTCTGTCCCCATGGATGACTCATTTCTATATTTTAACCTTTGTTCTTCAGGGGGCCTCCCCTTCTCCCTCGCCCTTCCCCCAAGGTGCAGACAGCTGCACCTTCCTCTGGACCTGCTAAGTGTGGATGTCTGTTGTGTCTATTGGATCTCCGGCTTATTAACTGGACTTGTTTCTGTCTGATTCCTCAAGGCCTTGCCAGGGTCCCTGAGGCATGGTCTGCATTCTGCTCATTTGAATTTTCCCTTTCCCTGCAGGGCTTGGTGTAGGTCCCTCCAAACATTTATTAAATGAATGCATGTGTATTCAAACCCAGGAGCTGGAGGACAGCCATCAGAGGGAGGATTTGATGAACAGGAGGCTTCCGAGAAATAGCTCCCAACTCAAATCAGTCCTCTTTCATTTTATTGTGGTAAGAACACTTCATGTGAGATCTACCCTCTTAACAAATTTTACAGTGAATTGCAAATTATTAAACCAAATGAGGATTAAAAAAGAGTTGAAAAGACACTCGATATGCTCATGCCACCTTGGAAACGTATTAATCATCATTGTCACCGCATGGCTGCCGTGGATGGGGCATTTATTCTGTGCCACACACTGTGCTGAGGGCTTCTCACCCGCTCCTTTGTGCGGCCCTCCCCCTGTCCTCCGAGGCAGGGGGGCTGTCACCCTCATGGGATATGAAGCCACAGAGGTTGAAAAACCAAGCCCACCACCACCAAGCCAGGTGCTGCCTGACCTGAGTAGGCAGGTGCATGCTGATGACTTGGGGTTCCTGTCTCCACTGCCACACAAGATGTCTCTGGGCTTCCAAAAAGGTAGAATGGGTGGGGCACAGTGGCTCACGCCAGTAATTCTAGCTCTTTGGGAGGTCGAGGTGGGAAAATCACCTAAGGTCAGGAGTTCCAGACCAGCATGGGTCACATAGTGAGACATCATCTCTATAAAACATAGAAAAATTAGCTGGGCATGGTGGTTTGTGCCGTGCCTATAGTCCCAGCTACTCGGAAAGCTGAGACAAAAGGATCATGTGAACCCAGGAGGTCGAGGTGAGCCATGATCGTGCCATTGCATTCCAGCGTGGGTGACAGAGTAAGACCTTGACTCAAATAAAATAAAGTAAAATAAAATAAAATAGTGAAATGGCTGACTGATGCAGCGGTCCTGCAGAGGACCTATTATGAAAAAAGCGTGTTCTCTGTTTTGGCCCTCATGCAGAGCATTCAGCAGCCCCCACATGTTCCTCAGTCTCCAGGATGGTCAGGAAAACACACGTCAACTGGAGGGAGGCTCGTGTGTGTGCAGCCGTCGGCCACAGTGAAGCTGAAACTTTACCTCTAAGAGAGGTTAATGGGCCCGGTTTAGGGGGGCACGAGCCCCTGACCTTGGCTAGCTGAGCCTCCAACGCTAATGAACATTGCCAAGGAAGTCTGAGCACAATGACAAAGCATAAATGTGTGTCTCTATTGAAGGTCTCCAGAGCCAGGGCAAACAGCAGCCTTAACCATGCAGCGTCTACCTGCCTGTTCAGAAAGAGAAAACACACAGAAAAACAGCCCTTTCAATCCATTCTTCCCCATAGAAACAGAAACGATCTCCTGATCATTATGTCTAAAAAAGCAGTAGATACGAAAATTGGATTTGGTTGGAGCTGGATTTTAGCTGCAAATGGGTGGTTTTTAATAAAGTGCCTCATAGCAACCGATCTGTGAAAAGCTGCTACTTAAAAGCAAGTTCGTATGATCACGGGAAATGGCTCATCCAGGCAGGGGTGTTTATTTATAGTCATCTGCGCCAGATCAGATAAACTGGTGCTCGTGGCAGTAGGGGTGGGGTGGGAGTGCGGGGGGCTTCCAGAAAGTACTATCCTTGGAAGAGCACAGCCTCAGACTGTTTATGTGACCAGAAAACAGATCGTCAGTTCCCACCTTTAGAATCAGGGCCCCGTGGGGTGGGAGAGGAGGGTCGGTGGGCTCTGCTTGTGGAATAGACCTGAGAGTTGTTTGTGAAGATGGGACTGGGCTGGAAAAAGAGCACCACGTCTTGGAAGATGCACACACAGACCTGGGGCTTTCTGGCAGTCTGATTTTGAGCTAATGCCTTGCCTTTTCTTTTCTTGTCTTTCTTTCTTTCTTTTTAAAAAGGCTTTAGGTGGGCATGCTAGCTCACGCCTGTCATCCTAGCACTTCGGGAGGCTGAGGCGGGAGGATGGCTTGAGCCCAGGAGTTCGAGACTAGCCTGAGCAACAGAGTGAGACCTCATCTCTACAAAAAATATAAATTAAAAATGAGCCAGGTGTGGTGGTGGGCACCTGTAGTCCCAGCTACAGTGAGCCATGATCGTGCCACTGTACTCTAGCCTGAATGAGAGAGTGAGACCCCGACTAAAAAAAAAAAGCTTTAGTGAGCTACAACCCCCCTACCATACCATTCACCCATCTGAAGTGCAGAACTCACTGGTCTTAGGTTATTTTCTCAGAGTTGTGCAGCCGTCACCACTTCCATCTTGGAATATTTTCATTATCTCCAGAGGAAACCTTGCACTCTTCAGTTGTCCCCTGCTGTGCCCCCACTCCCTCCAGCTCTGAGCAGTCTCTGCCCACTCTCTGCCTCTATGGATGTGCCTGTGCTGGGCAGTTCCTTTGGATGGATTTACAGGGTGTGTGGCCTTTTGCATCCAGCTTCCTTCACTCAGCATCACGTGTTCAAGGTTCCTCTGTGCTGTATCCCGCGCCAGAGTGCCATGCCCCCTTGGGCGGGCCCTTTCTTGCCTTGGGATTCCTCGCCAATCACATGGGAAGAACCCACCATCTGCAAATTTCCCTGGAGTGGGATCTGGATGAGTGTTTGGAGGGGCTGAGCTGTGGAAGGTCCTCCCCAGGGCAATTGCTTCCTCAGCAATTTTATCTCCATCCTTCCCACCTTAAGATCGTGGTGATAGTTAAATATGACTGCATTTTCTCTAAGTTTTTTTTTTGAGTCAAGGTTTCACTTTGTTGCCCAGTCTGGAGTGCAGTGGCACGATCATGGCTCACCACCACCTCATTCCTGGGTTCAAGCGATCCTCTTGTCTCAGCTTCCCGAGTAGCTGGACGACAGACGCTGCTACCACACCTGACTAATTTTTAAAAACTTTTTGTAGAGATGAGATCTTGCTATGTGGCCCAGGCTGGTCTCGAACTCCTGGGCTCAAATCATCCTCCCACCTCAGCCTCCCAAAATGCTGGGATAATAGCCATGAGCCACCCTGCCCGGCCTTCATTTCCTCTATTTAAATAGAACGATTCCTTTCCTTCCCTCTTGGGACTCGAGTTCTGCCCCATGAGACGCATCAATTTGCATTTTTTCTGATGGTAACAGTGACATGATTCGCTCATATTTACTGAGCTTTTGGTGGGGCCTGGCCCTCTTAACCCCATGAGGCAGAGAATCATAACCTCCATTTAACAGAGGAGGAAGCTGACGCACAGAGAGGGTAAACAAAGTACTCCACGCTCTCCGTAGAAACCTCCGCTCTCTTATGAATGCCTTGGGGTTCAAGAAACATGACTTGTCTGGACTTGAACTTCCCAAGACACATCTCTTGAGTAGGTCTAAGTGGCCCTGCAGAAGTTGTGACACTGGTCTCCAAAGCTAGCTCGCTGCTGCCTGGGCCCCAGGCCTCCAGGAATACAGAGGCTCAACAGACAAGGCCAGCAAGGCCTGTGGGAGTGGGGGTGTGTGTGTGTCAGCGGGCCCTGAGCAAGTGCCCAGGAAGGGGGTCCCCCAGAGGTAAGTGAGTGGTACCTTACAGCACGAAGAGAAGCTGCCTGGCAGGTGGAGGGAGGTCCCTGTATTTCCTTTAATGAACTTAGAGGAGGTAGGCACCAGCTGCTGTGACAGGGCGGGCCTGGGGAAGGATGAATCCTCCCAGAATCTGTTGGCCACAGTTCTGCTGCTGCAGTAGGTTTTGCTAGAGGGATCGACCTGGACTTAACAGAGTGTGCGTGGAGGGCAGCTCCACGGCTAATTTCAGCACAGCTTTACCTGGAGGGAGCCTCGCCGCTTGGTGCTGCGCAGCCCTGGGGGTCTCAGCGGGTGTTTCTCCTGGTGGGCTGAGTTCCATCGCGTGCATTTGTAGGGGGCTGGGGAGATGGGAAGGACCCATGAGAGGGGAGGAGAAAGGGAGTGATCACCGTAATCACACCCGCTCTTTTTGACTCCTTGTGAAAAGGCGAGGCATCTCCTTACCCCACGGCCACATGAGTCGTGTCTCTCAGCGCCCCCACAATCCTGTGAGGACAGGTCTTGGTCCTCATTTTATTGGTAAGAAATGTGGAGGGTCCAAGAAGTGGAGCAACTTGCCTAGAGTCAGGCAGGAAATCTGTGCCAAGTCCAGGTCTCAACCCAGCACTGGAAACCGCAAGAGCTATGCACACAACCACAGTGAAGTAGGAACCAGTGGTGCCCATTACATACCAGGAACCCATGGATGCCCTACAGTGTGGGCTGGTGCAGGGATGGTCCAAAGATGATCTTGCCACATTCCCAGGCCGGGGTACAATTTGGGTTGTGCACACTGGGCTGTGGAGGCACAGAGAAAGGCCCCGAAATCTGCTGGGGCAGTCAGGGAAGGCTTCCTGGCAGTGGGGATATTGAGGCTGGGTTTTGATGGATGTGTAGGAGCCCATGAGTTCAGTAAAGTTGTAAGCTCAATCTGGGGATGGAAGCAGGATGTACAAAGACCCAGAGTGGAGACTGGGGGTCATATATGCAGGAAACAATAAGAGTTGCAGAGTGACTGATGGTCAGATGCAGGGATCGTGGGGTAAGAAGAGCGAAAGCTAGGAGTGTTGTGGTGCTCATCTCTTCACTCAGCCCTGCTTCAGTGGGTGGGTGAGGCAGTCTTTCACAGGGGTGAGATTCCACGGGAATTGAGGGAAAGGGTCACTGCTCTCTCTAGTGCCGTTTGTGCTGACCTCCCTCTGCCTCTTTGGATGCGAACAATGGATTCTCCAAGGAGTGGAGCAAAGCCACCTGTGGAAAAGGATTCGGCTGCTGGGACTGTGGATCCACCTCTCTCTGTTATTATCTAAGCAAGGAAGGGATGGGGGCCCCGCGGGCTTGAAGTAGCAAGAGAGAACTCGGGAATGTCTCCAGCAGGGCCCTGCCAGAGGGTCTAATTACAGAGCGAATTTCTCCACATGTGATGTCACTCCGTGGGGCTCGGGCAGGACTGGCGGCAAGGCCTGTGAGAAGACAGCCTCAGTGTCTAAACCACAGGATGAAAATATCTGCAGCCACAGGCCCCAAAGGCCACAGTCTGGTGTGGCCTTTCCCTTTCGGGGGTAATGCAGTGGGCTCTGGGCTGGGTCCCTGGAGGCCTGTGGCGTGTGCTAGAACATTCCAGAAGGAAGGACAGAGCTGAGCACTCTGCTCTAGCCTGTCCCCTTGGCTCTTGCCAAAGGACATTTTCTCAGGATAAAAGCGAGTGCCTTTATTCTTTGTAGATAGGTGTCCAGATCCTCCAGTTCCATGACTGGCCAGAAGGAAGGAAAGAAGACAGACAGGTTGTCACTTCAGCAATTTCATCAGCCTCCGGAGGGACCCAGGTGGTACTCTGTGCCGGAGGATTTCTGAGAGGGGATTGTGTCACCCCACCGTTATGCCTGGAAATGGCACTTCTGGGGAGTAGCTAGTTTGGCAAATCTTTATTGAGCACCTGCCGTGTGTTGGGCACTGAGCCAGGGACAGGTGAGGATGGTAAGCCCGGGCCTGGCCACCTTGTGCTCAATTTACAGGGAGACGGCAATGGACAGATGTAACAACTCCAGGTTAAAATTAACCCTGAAGGAAAGGGGGTAAACAAGAACCAGAGGGACCCTGCTTGGGGGGACGATTGGGTTGATCTCAGTGTATGCTCAGAGGCTGGGCTGACCCTAGGGGCCGCCCAGAGGCCGCACTCAGAGTGGCCAGAAGGGTTCTGAGTGGGAAGGGTGGCGTGTGCCGAGGCCGTGAGGGCATCTGGGAAATTGGCAGAAGTCTGCACGTCTGGAGGTGCAGGGTCTGATGAGGAAGGTTGGGAGGGCTAAGGGACAGCATCCATTTTTCACCAGGGTCTCCAGGTGCAACCCTGCCTCCAGTGGGTCTATGCAGCCTCCTCTTTCCCTTCACGGAGTGCAGACAGGCAGATTTCTCCCTCTGTTGCTAAGTCTTTGCATCTTAAGTTTTTGTACTCTGCAGCCACTGAAGAGGTTGGAGAATCTTTCGTTTGAAATGTGAGATGATTTCTTCGGGAGAAATGATCAGATTCTTCCTGACCTCTCATTCCAAGGAGAATAGATGGTATTTTATCATCCTGGGTTGTCTCATAGCTGCGGCTAGAGCCATCTGAATGCTTGCCAGTGAACAAAGGGAACATCAAGTGGGATGACTCAGTCTTGGGTCGTGAAAGCTCAGGGAAGCGTGACAGCCCCTCCCCCGTCAGTCTCGGTGCCAGGAGGGGAGCCGGGCAGGAGTCGGTGCCTCCCTCATGCCTGGCAGGAATTTCTGTTGGGTCGATACTCTGCACCCAGCCCGGGGTCCTCAGCCTCTCTCTCACCTGCTTGGAATATTAACCAGCTTCAAAGACCCTGGATGAGGGAGGCTTTGTGAATGAGCTCATCACGAGGTTGTTAAGCAAACACTGAACAAAACATGAAGAGCTAGACATATCCCCTCACTGTGGGAATTCTGACATGTTGATAACATGCTGATGGGTATCAGGTCATTCTGTAAGGAGAGCTTGGTGTATGGTTTCTCCAACTTACTTGAGAACGAGTGTTCATTTTAAGATACATCTTATGGGCTGGGGATTTTGTGGAAATCAGTTTGGGATGTGCTGCTTTAATCTGATTTGTATTATTACCCTGTTATCGTTGTTGTCATCAAGAACAGCTCTAAAAAAAAGTCAGTGAGCAACCTCCGTTCATCCACTCAATTATCCATTCAATGGCTTATTCAACCAATCATCGAATCAGTCATCTACCACCTACCCACCCATCCACCAATCCATCTATCTACCCATCCACCCATCTACCCATCTGTCCATTGATCCATCCACCCATGCATACATCCATCCACTCACCCATCCACTCACCCATTTATTCATCCATCCATCCATCCATCCATCATCCTTCCACCCATTCACCCACCCATTCACCCATCTACCCATTGATCCATCCATCCACCCACCCACCATTTACCCTCCCATCCATCTACCTACCCATCCATTCACCCACCCATCCACCTACCCATTCATTCACCTCTCCATCCACCCACCCACCCATCCACCCACCCATCCACCTACCCATTCATTCACCTCTCCATCCATCCACCCACCCTCCACCCACCCATTCATTCACCTCTCCATCCACTCACCCATTTATCCATCCATCCATCCATCCATCATCCTTCCACCCGTTCACCCACCCATTCACCCATCTACCCATTGATCCATCCATCCATCCACCCACCATTTACCCTCCCATTCATCTACCCACCATTTACCCTCCCATCCATCTACCTACCCATCCATCCACCTATCCATCCATCCACCCACCCATCCACCTACCCATTCATTCACCTCTCCATCCACCCACCCACCCATCCACCCACCCATCCACCTACCCATTCATTCACCTCTCCATCCACTCA